>NW_023601543.1:33131633-33283592 GCF_014898055.3 Talpa occidentalis
ATAGAACACTAAACCCCAAAAAAACGGAGTACACATTTTTCTCAAGCGCACACGGATCATTCTCCAGGATCGATCACATACTGTGGGCACAAGACAAACATCAACAGATACACAAGATTGAAATCATACCAACCATCTTTTCTGACCACGAAGGCATCAAACTAGATAAATCATAAAAAGAAGGCAGGAACTATCCTACCTCATGGAGATTAAAAAGCCACACTACTGGAAGACCACTGACTAACGAGGAGATCAAAGAAGAAATTAAAAAATTCTTTGAATTGAATGACAAGGAGGACACCAATATCCTAAATGTATGGGATGCAGCAAAGGCAGTAATAAGAGGAAAATATATAGCATAGAAGCTCACATCAAAACAAAGAAAGACTCAAAGAAACAACCTATCTCGAAGCTCAAAGATCTAGAAAAAGAACAACAAAAAAAACCAAATCCAGTAGAAGAAAAGAAATATAAAAACCAAAGCAGAAATAAATGAAATTGAAACTAAAAAAACAATCCAAAAGATCAATGAAACAAGAGCTGGTTCTTTGAAAAATAAATAAAATAGACAAACCCTAGCCAGGCTCACAAAGGAAAAAAGGGAGAAAGCACAAATACCACAGATCATAATGAAAGAGGAGAAATCACAACGACACAGCAGAAATCAAAAGAATAATCAGTAACTACTATGAACAGTTATATGGAAACAAGTTCAACAATCTAGAGGAGATGGACAATTCCTACAACTCTACAATCACCCAAGCTAGATTAAAGAAGAAATAGAACACCTAAACAGACCAATTACAAGCAGCGAAATTGAAATGGTAATCAAAAACCTCCCCAAAAACAAGCCCAGGACCTGATGGATTCACAAATGAATTCTACCAAACAATTCAGAGACGAATTAGTGCCTATCCTCACAAACTCTTCCAAAAAATTGAGAAGAAGGGACAATCCAACACGTTCTATGAAGCCAATATTACACTAATACCAAAACGAATAAGGACAACACAAAAAGGAAAACTATAGGCAATCTCCCTAATGAACACTGATGCAAAATCCTCAATAAAATTTTAGCTATCAGAATCCAACAATGTAATCCATAAGATAATTCACCACGACCAAGTTGGATTCATTCCAGGGGCACAAGGATGGTTTAACATCCGAAAATCAATCAACGTTATCCAACACATCAACAAAAAAGAAATATAAAAACCATATGATAATATCAATAGATGCTGAGAAAGCTTTCGACAAAGTGAACACCCATTCATGATAAAAGCCCTTGAAAATTCTTGGGATACAAGAACATACCTCAACATAATGGCCATCTATGACAAGCCAACAGCCCAGTATCATTCTCAATGGTGAAAAGCTGAAAGCAATTCATTAAGATCTGGAACAAGACAAGGATGTCCACTCTCACACTGCTTTTCAATATAATACTGGAAGTCCTAGCCAGAGCAATAAGACAAGAGAAAGACCATCAAGGAATCCAAATAGGAAAAGAAGAAGTCAAACTATCACTATTTGCAGATGATATGATAATATACATAGAGAACCCCAAAATCTCCACAGAAAAACTAATTCAACTCATCGGTCAGTTAGTAAAGTGGGGAGGATACAAAATCAACATGCAAAAGTCAGTAGCCTTCCTATACACAAACAATAAATCTGAAGAAAGAAGAATCAAAAAAACCACCCCTTTTATTATTGAAACAAAAAAAATCAAATATTTGGGAATAAATCTAACAAAAGAGGTAAAGGACCTATACAAAGAAAACTATAAAACACTGTTAAAAGAAATAGAAGAAGACACAAAGAAATGGAAAGACATCCCTGCTCATGGATTGGAAGAATAAACATTATTAAAATGGCCATCCTACCAAAAGCATATCAGATCTTCAATGCTATTCCAATCAAAATCTCAATGGCATTCTTCAAAGAAATGAACAATTATGATGAAATTCATATGGAATCACCAAAAACCCCGAATAGCCCAAGCTCTACTGAAAAAAAAAGAAGGAAATGGAGGCATCAAACTCCCAGACTTCAAACTATACTACAAAGCCATAATCATCAAAACTGCATGGTATTGGAACAAGAACAGACATACAGACCAATGGAATCGAATAGAAAATCCAGAAATAAACCCACAGATTTATGGTCAACTAATCTTTGACAAAGGAGCAAAGACTATGCATTGGAGCAAAGAAAGTTTGTTCAATAAATGGTGCTGGGAAAACTGGGTCGCTACATGCAAAAGAATGAAGCTTGACCACTACCTCACACCATACACAAAAATCAACTCAAAATGGATTAAAGAACTAGACATAAGACCTGAAACCATAAAATACATAGAAGGAAAATATGGCAAAACACTACGGGATTTGCACATCAAAGACATCCTTACAGACACATCACCCAAAGCAGTGATAGTGAAGAGAAAGATAAACAGCTGGGACTACATCAAATTAAAGAGCTTCTGCACAGCAAAAGAGACAATAACAAAAACAAAGAGAAACCCCACCAACTGGGAGAACATTTTTGCACCCAACACTAATGATAAAGGACTGATCACAAAAATCTGCAAAGAGCTGATGAGACTCAGCAACAACAAAGAAAATAATCCAGTCAAAAAATGGGCAGAAGAGCTAAAAAGAAACTTCTCTGAAGAGTAAATGCAAATGGCCAACAGACATATGAAAAAATGTTCAACATCACTTGCAATCAGGGAAATGCAAATCAAAACTACCATGAGATACCATCTCACACCAGTGAGAATGGCACATACTAAAAAAACTAGCAACAACAAATGTTGGCGAGGATGTGGAGAAAAAGGAACTCTCTGCACTGTGGTGGGAGTGCAAACTGGTCCAACCACTATGGAGAGCTGTGTGGAGAATTTCTGGACCTACTAAACATAGAGCTTCCATATGATCCAGCAATTCCACTCCTAGGTATTTACCCAAAGGACACAGAAACATCAATTCCAAAGAGCACCTGCACCCCTATGTTTATAGCAGCACTGTTTACAATAGCTAAGCTTTGGAAACAACCCAAATGCCCAAAAATAGATGACTGGATCAAGAAGATGTGGTACATATATACCATGGAATATTACTCAGCATTCAAAAAAGATAAACACATGCAATTTGCCGCAACATGGATGGCGCTGGAAGGGATCATGCTCAGCGAAATAAGCCAAAAAGAAAAAGAAAAATACCGGATGGTCTCACTCATAGCAGGAATCTAGAAAACTTAAATAAGGGACCAGGAAAATGAATATAAGAAAGTGAAAATCAAAATCAACAAAAAACTATGAACCAGAGACACTTTTAGGGGGGTGGGGGGCGGGAGGGGAAGGATTGGGGTCAGAATGGGGCGTTTGCAATTGTATGGGGGAATATAAAAATAAAATTTAAGATTAAAAAAAAAAAAGAAAAATAAAACTGAAATAATGCCTAGAAAAAGAAGGGAAAAGGAATAATTTTGATAAAATAAATAGTATTTCCTGGGTGAAAAAAAAAAAAAAAAAAAAAAAAAAAAAAAAGAGTTCTGTTCCACCTAAGTATTTACATAAATTATTTAGGATTCTTCTGTGTGGAAAGATTGGCTCTTCTTACCCATTTGTTTTCTAAATCATTTCGTAATACTGTATGGACTCATGGGCATTTCTTTTAAGTTGGAATTATAATCCAACACTACTTTCATTTATTTTCTCACTCAAATTGTTTCCAAATTTGGCGGTGGGAGTTTTTCAGTTAACTCCTGTATCCTTTTGTCATAGCTCCATTATTGTGGTTTTTGCTGGTTTGTTTTGATTGCTTCCTTATTTTCTGACACTGTAAAATGCTTCAGACTCATCTTCTGTATTCTTGCCATATTCATAGAAATAGCTGTTTCTCCAAAGATTTCTGGATCATTGCATTAGAGAATAGTCTTTGAAAATAAGGTTGGGCACTAGATGTGTTATATTGCTACTGGTGTGTCTGCTTCTAGGCCCTTTCAGATGAAAGAGCAAGGCATTATATGTGCACACTACATATACATTTGTGTATGTACAAATATATATATAAATATTTGTGTGACCATGTTCATCTACATTAAGCTAAACATGAGGTCTTCCTGATATCTTCAACTCTAACATCATTCTAGCCTCCAATTGATAGGTATAACCTTCTGCTCCAACGCTAACAAATATGGCTTCCACAATCCATGATCTGTTTACTTGATTGCTCAATTCCAATATGCATGTATAGCAGTATCAGAATTGATTTTTTAATTATTTTTATCTTATATATATTTTACATACTTTTTAATCTGTGCACAATGTATGCGTTTTCATCTTGGTTATAGTCCCTGTACAATTCCCACCACCCTTGTTTTGATCCTACTCCCTTCTCCCCATCCCCCCAGCAGCGCATCTCTGGTTTATAGTTGCTTGTTGATTTTGATTTTTATAATTTTATAATTAGTCTTTTTCCTGGTCCCTTATTTAGGTTTTCTAAATTCCTGCTATGAGTGAGACCATCCAGTATTTTTCTTTTTCTTTCTGAGCATGATCCCTTCCAGCTCCATCCATGTTGTTGCAAATGGCATGAGTTTATCTTTTTTGATTGCTGAGTAATATTTCATTGTGTATATGTACCACATCTTCTTGATCCAGTCATCTGTTTTGGGGCATTTGGGTTGTTTCCAAAGCTTAGCTATTGTAAAGAGTGCTGCTATAAACATAGGGGTGCAGGTGCCCTTTTGAATTAATGTTTCTGTGTCCTTTGGGTAAATACCTAGGAGTGGGACTGCTGGATCATATGGAAGCTCCATCTTTCACAGATTGAGGAATCTCCACACAGCTCTCCATAGTGGTTGGACCAGTTTGCACTCCCACCAGCAGTGCAGGAGAGTTCCTTTTTCTCTGCAACCTTGCCAACATTTGTTGTTCCTAGTTTTGTTTTTTTTTTTAATATGTGCCATTCTCACTGGTGTAAGATGGTATCTCATTGCAGTTCTGATTTGCATTTCCCTGATTACAAATGATGTTGAACATTTTTTCATATGCCTGTTGGCCATTTGCATTTTCTCTGTGGAGAAGTTTCTTTTTAGCTCCTCTGCCCATTTTTTGACTGGGTTGTTTATTTCGTTTTTGTTGTGTCTTGTCAGCTCTTTGTAGATTTTTGTGATCAGTCCTTTATCATTAGTGTTGTGTGCAAAAATTTTCTCCCAATAGGTGGGGTGTCTCTTTGTTGTGGTTACTGTCTCTTTTGCTGTACAGGAGCTCTTTAATTTGATGTAGTTCCAGCTGTTTATCTTTGCCTTCACTATCACTGCTTTGGGTGATGTGTCTTTAAAGATGTTACTGAGGTATTAAAAAAAAAAGATGTTACTGAGGTGTATGTCATGTAGTGTTTCGCCTATGTTTCCTTCTATCTATTTTATGGTTTCAGGTCTTATGTCCATGTTCTTTAATCCATTTTGAGTTGTTTTTTGTGCATGGTGTGCGGTAGTAAAGCTTCGTTCTTTTGCATGTAGCGACCCAGTTTTCCCAGCACCATTTATTTATTTATTTTTTAAGATTTATTTATTTATTTATACAAGCACTGGGTACAGTCAGAAGCGCGGGAGGGTGAGAGAATTCACCAGAGCCAGAGCGGAGAGCAGAACAGGCAGATTGACGAAGTACACTGCTGAGGGGAGCAGCGGGTGGCAGGAGAGGTCTGCGCACCATGCGGGACCCTCACCCGGTGGCCGGGGATTGAACCGGCTCTGCAGAGGCCACGGGCAGCTTCGCAGCCCAGCGCTCAACTGCTGCGCCACCGGGGAGGCCCCAATAAAAGTCCAGCACCATTTATTGAACAAACTTGCTGTGCTCCATTGCGTATTCTTTGCTCCTTTGTCAAAGATTAGTTGATCGTAAATCTGTGCATTTATTTCTGTATAGTATCAGAATCGTTAACTCATATACCACCATAGGAAACAACTTGACCACTAGGTTACAACAATTTGTGCAATTCCTTTTGCCTTTGGTATTACAAACTCCACTTATTTTAAGTTACTTGAATTAGCACACTTACCCTACTCCTTCAGTGAGGTTCTATCATACATTTGTAATACATACACTGTGATAAGTTCATTTCATGTGTCAACTTGATTGGGCCATGGGGTACCCAAATATTTGGTCAAACATGATTCTAGATATTTCTTTGGAGGGTGTTTTTAGGTTAGATTAATATTTCAATAAATAGACTAAGTAAAGCAAATTGCCCTCTATCAAACATAGACCTCATCCAATGAGTTGAAGGCCTGAATAGAACAAAAATGATGACCCTCCCCACTTCAAAAGAAGATTCTTTCTGCTGATCGCATTTGAACTGCAATATTGGCCTTTTTTTCTGCCTTTAGATTCAAATTGAAACAATGGATTTTCCCGGACCTCAAACCTACTGGTCCTTGACTGGGACAATACCACTAACTTTTCTGCTTCTTAGGCCTTCCAACTTGTACTGGAACTAAACCATTGACTCTCCTGGGTCTCTGATGATTCATCCTGGGCTTTCAAGACTTGTCAGACTCCCTAAACACATGAGCCAACACCTAATAATAGATAGATAGATAGATAGATAGATAGATAGATAGATAGATAGATAGATACTATTTATGGAGCTGGGCATTCATTACAGGTAAATTGTAATGCCTGTTTCATTTTAACTAGGTGAAAGACCTTTGAACTAGACCAAAGAAAGACCTCTGAAGTGGACCAGATGTTTTAAGAAAACATCAAGCAGAGATATATGCGCTTCCATGTTTATGGCAGCACTGTTTACAATAGCCAAGAACTAGAAACAACTTTAGTGCCCATTAACTAGTGAATGGATAAATAATATGTGGTACACTTACACAAAGGAATACTATTCAGCTATAAAAAAGATGAAATCCTTCCATTTACAACAACATGGATGAACCTAGAGGGAATTATGCTTAGTCAAATAAGCCAGACAGAGAAAGACTAATACCATATGATTTTACTTTTACATCGTATATGAATAAAACAAACAAAGCAGATGAACAAAATAAAACAAAATAAAACTTTCAGACTACAAGGCCAAATAGTGGTTACCAGAAAGAAAGGAGGAAGGGGTCAGGGATTGAGTATGTGAGGAGAAAAAGGGAGAATGGTATGGTGAAAAATAGAATTGGACTTTTAGTGGTGAACTTAATGTAGACATGCACATGCTGATTTTCAATGATGCACACTTGAAACTTACATAATGTTATAATGTAATGTTAATTCATCAACAACAGGAAACCATCAAGCAAACAGCTGGTTAAAAGTCATCAGGATCATGAGAACTGATGATAAAGACTTTCAACCAGAGGATAGAACCGGTTAGTTCTCTTTCCCATCCTTTGTAGAGAATCACTAACCAATTATGTATAGCCATGAATAATTTGTTAACACTAATCAGCTCTTTAATCATTTACCTCATCTTGCACTTTTCCTCACATAAAATCCCCCAACATTATACCTCTTAGGGACACATTTTAGGTTTTCTACCTGAATCTGTGTACCCTGAATTGCAACACACACCCCCCCCCACAACATACACACATACATACACACACCCCACAGCACATACACATCCTATTGCTGGGATAAGAATTATATATATTCTTGCATTAGGACCTTACCCATTATATTCTGCCTCCAGTTCTCTGCCTGAAATACTCTCCTCCCACCTTTCACTTTAATGGTTTCTCCTCATCTTTCAATTCTCAATTTAAATGTCCGCTCCTCAAAGAAATCTTCCCTGATCCAGGTTGTTTCCCCTTCCCCTTTTTTTCCTGTTACTTTATTTTTAACAACTTTTTGGGTAAAATTGGCAGACATAGATAACTGCATAAACCAAAACTTGCCTTAAATTTTTATTATAAATTGAACATCCTAGTAACCACCAGGCACCACCAGCATCAAGAAAGAGAACTTTGTCCCCAATGCCAGAAGTTCCCTCTCCCTCCCTGCTAAAGTAACCACTATCTTGACTTTTTTGTTTTTCCATTGAGGCAACATTGGTTTACAACACTGTATATGTTCTATGATTACATTTTCTCATAATGTCAAATAATCTTGACTTTTTTAGTACTCCCTTCTTGTGCTTTTTTTATGGTTTTAATCACCTAGGGGTGCATCCCTAGACAGAATTAATTATGTAAATTAATTAATATTGTAAATTTATAACAATGTAATTTAAGTTGACACCACCTTAGTTTCAATAGCATACAAAAATTCTGCTCCTTTACTGCTGCACCCTCCACTTTGTTGTCACAACTTACATCTTTCTGTCATGAGCCCAATAATATAAATTTAAGATTATCTCTGTCTTTTAAATAATGTAGGAAATAAAAATGAAGTTACAAATTGAAAAAATGCAAAAACACTGGCTTTTATGTTTACACTTACCAGAGACCTTTATTTTTTTTTTAAAGATTTATTTATGCATACAAGAACTGGGGTGCAGGCCAGAGGTACAGGGGGTGAGAGGATTTACCAGAGACAGAGTGGGGAACAGAACAGGCAGACTGACTGAAATACACTGCTGAGGGGAGCAGCAGGCAAGTCAGGGGAGGTCTGCCGTGCCATGTGGATAGCTCCCTGGCCAGATATTAAACTTGTGCTGCAGTGGCTGCGGATGGCTTCAGAGGTTGCATCTTAACCCCTTGAGCCACCAGGGAGGCCCAGAGACCTTTATATCTTTGTGTGACATTGAGTGATCATATACTGTCCTTTTGTTTCAACTGGAAAGATGCCTTTTAACATTTTTCATAGGGAGGTCTACTGGTAATGAATTCCCTCAACTTTATCTGGGAATGTCTTACTCCATTTTTGAAGATTTTGACAGATACAGAATTCTTAGGTAACAGTTTTTTGTTTGTTTGTTTGCTTGTTTGTTTGTTTGTTTTGCAATTTCAGTGAAACGGCCTAGGTGAAAGAAATTGTGAGCTGTTAGGATGAGTTGCCCCAAGTCCTATTTTAACAGGTGGGCTAAATCATGGACTAGAGAGCTCTGTCCAAACAGTATGACCTACTACACTCACCATAAGGTGCCATGCTGGACAAAAAAAAAAAATCATTAGATAATCTCACAATTTCTTGGAGGGAGAAGGTCAAGACCTTGCAAGTGCAGTTGGAATATAACCTGTCTGCTCATGCCTGGACATAGCCTACGCCAGAAAAAGCTATGATGTTGCTCTTCTCCTCCCCACCAAGGGACCTAACCTTTAAATATCTTCTCATTCTCTTGGAGGAGCTAAGCTAATTTCTCTGTTCTGGCTGTAGCTCTCTCATGCATGTGTCCCTAATAAAGCCTTGCTTGGTTCTACTACACCTAGCATTCGCTGGTGAATTCTTTCCCTAGAGGGCAAAGGACTCACTTTTTTGGGTAGGGACCTGGAACATCAGCAGTTTAAATACGTCATCTCATTGCCTTCTGGCCTGCAGGATTTCTGATAGCTGATCATCTTATTGCCTTACAGTTTTTTCAAATGGTGCCCATCATTTTTCTTCTCTGAATGAGTTGTTAGGTGAAACAGAGACTACCACTTTGTGTTAGATCTTCAGGTATACCCCCTTCCCCACACACACATAAACACAGCTAGAAAGTAGTAATTTGCAAATAAAGATGGCTCTGCTCTCCCTGGATTAAGGGACCATAGTCCCACACTGGGAAGACAGGTTGCCATTTTGAAGACCACCAATGAGCTTGGGAGAGATTGGGACAGGGACAAATAAAACTCCACCAAGCTTTCCTGCCATGTTTAAGTTTTCTTTTTTCTTTTTTTGTTCTGTGGGGTTTAGGCATTGAAATTTTTTTTAAAGATCTATTTATTTATGCAATAAGATCTGGGGTTCAGGCCAGAGGTGCGAGGGGTGAGAGGATTCACCAGAGACAGAGTGGGGAACCGAACAGGCAGACTGACTGAAATACACTGCTGAGGGGAGCAGCGGGCGAGACAGGAGAGGTCTGCTGTGCCAAGTGGGTCATCTCCCTAGATCAAACTCGTGCTGCAGTGGCTGCGGACAGCTTCATAGTGCTGCATCTTAACCCCTTGCGCCACCAAGGAGGCACCAAGGCGTTGCGATTTTGAAAGCTCCCCAGATTTTTCTACATGCATCCAAGATCAAGAAGCATTGCACTAAAGGGATTAATTGCCCACAGCCTTTCACAGAGCAGTGGTTATGGTTATTGCTTTGGGTCCAGTATTCACTCTGTCCTTCACAATTTATTAGATTAAGGATAGTCAATTTATAGGATGGATAAAGGTTCATGGCATGTCTTTGAATAAAAAAAATAAGCTAGTCAAATTATATATTTTTTTGAAATTTAATTGGAACATACAAAAAAAGAAGGTTGTAAGCTAGTTCTCAAACTTTATTGGACATTAGATTGCCTGGAAACTTTTAAAACTTCTGCTATATACACATCAAATCAGAATGTCTAGGGTGGGACCCAGGATGAGTGTATCTTTTAAAGATCACAGGTAATTACAGGTGCATCAAAATTTGGAGTCAATGCCTAAGTGGTGGGAATATAAGCCTAATGGTCATGATGATGTAGAGCAGCATTTTTCAAACTGAAATGTTGATTCTGATTTAGTAGATTTGGGGTGAGGCCCAAAGTTCTGCATCTCTGACAAGTTCCCAGGTGAAACTGATGATGCTAGTCCACTGCCTATACTTTGTGTAGCAAAAGAGAGCCCCAGAAACCATAAGGGGAGGCACAAATCAGAATGAGGGAATGAAGTTTCCTCCCTTCCCCACTTGCCCTGATTTAGTGTTCGCTTGGTTGCTGTATACTTCCCCCCCCCACACACACACATGTTGCTGACAAAGTTGACTCTGACAATCTGCTTGTTTTTCAGTGTTTCTGAGTAGGGATGGAAGTTTGGACCTGCCTGCTTGGCCATTTTGCTGCTCTCAGTTCTCTACATTCCATGGTATTGCCTATTTTAAAAAATGATGCTTGGTGGCCAACAGGTATATGAAAAAATGTTCAACATCACTTATAATCAGGAAAATGCAAATCAAAACCACAATGAGATACCACCTTACACCAATGAGAATGGCCCAAATTAAAAAAACTAGCAAGGGCCTCCCTGGTGGCGCAAGAGGTTAAGATGCAACTTATGAAGCTGTCTGCAGCCACTGCAGCATGAGTTCCATCCCTGGCAAGCCAGGGAGCTACCCACATGGTGCAGCAGACCTCTCCTGACCACCCGCTTCTCCCCTCAGCAGTGTACTTTGGTCGATCTGCCTGTTCTGTTCCTCACTCTGTCTCTGGTGAATCCTCTCACCCCCCACGCCTCTGACCTGTACCACAGCTATTGTATGCATAAATCAAAAATAAATCTTAAAAAAATAAAAAAAAAACTAGCAACAACAAATGTTGGTGAGGATGTGGAGAAAAAGGAACTCTCCTACACTGCTGGTGGGAATGCAGATTGGTCCAACCACCATGGAAAGCTGTGTGGAGGTTCCTCCGACCACTAAAAATGGAGCTGCCATATGACCCAGTAATTCCACCGCCAGGAATCTACCCAAAGGACACAAAAACATTAATTGAAAAACATTAATTCAAAAGGATACCTGCATGCCTATGTTTATTGCAGCACTATTTATAATAGGTAAGATATGGAAACAACACAAATGCCCCAAAATAGATGAGTGGATCAAGAAGATGTGGTACATATACACAATGGAATACTATTCAGCAATCAAAAAAGATAAACTCATGCCATTTTCAGTACCATGGATGGAGCTGGAAGGGATTATGCTCAGCGAAATAAGTCATAAGGAAAAAGAAAAATATTGGATGGTCTCACTTGTAAGAGGAATATAGGGGAACCAAATACAGAATCAGGGAAATAATAATAATAAATTAAAAAAAATAGCAGACAATTATAAATCAGAGACCTTCTGCAGGGAGAGGTATCAAAACGGGGGAGGGCAGAGCACAAAGGACTATGGTGATGAGTCACAGGTGAACTGGTGGTGGGAATTTTATAGGGACTATACCTGAGAGGAGAAAGCAAATATTTTACAAAAATGAACATTGATGTAAAAAATATCTATAAATAATTATTTTGAAAATGTTATTTTAACATAACTTTTAATCAACATGTTTCCCCTTTATATCCATTTATTTATTTATTTATTTATTTGGCCCCTATTTCTCCCAATTTGCAGGCCCTGGCAACTGCTGCTCTATTCTGTTTCTGTAAGTTTAGCTTTTTAAGAGTTCACATGGAAGTGAGGCCATATGGTATTTGCCGTTCTCTACCACCTTACTTCCCTCAGCTTAATGCATCCAGGTTCACCATATGTTGTCACAAATGCAGCATTTCTTCTTTTTAGGGCTGGATTATATTCCACTGTATACTGTATACAGTACTGCGTTTTCTTCATCTACTGAAAGTGTGTGGATTTAGGTGAATTCCATTTCTTGGCTGTTGTGAATAATGTTGTGGTGGATGAGGGAGTGTAGATATCTCATCAAGATAATGATTTATATGTTGTTTTTTTATTGTGGTATAGTTGACATATAACATATTAATTTCAGGTGTACAACAGGATAATTCAGTATTGTTATATATTGTTTTTTATTAATTTGTAAGTCGTTTACATAGATTATTTTGGGGGTACACTTCACCCCTCCATATGTGCATATGCTTCACTCGCCCTCCTCCAAAACTCCAGTGCCAATGTCCTATCCCCTTCCTTTTCCTATTCCCTTCCCCCACCCCCTCTGGAAACCAGTATGTTTTTCATGATCTAAAAAATATTTTTACTCTATATATTGTGAAATTATCACCACCATAGTCTACTTAATGTTTGTTCCCATACATTTTTCCAGTCTTCTTTTCTTGTGATAAAGACTTTTAACATCTACTCTCTTAGTAAATTTCAAATATGCAGCACAGTATTACTAATAATACTCATCATGCTGAACATTACATCTCCATAACTTACATATTTCATAACTGGAACTTTCTACATTTTGACCACAATTCCTTTTTGTCTACCCAACCCACCCCCCATCCCAAAGCCTCCATCTATCAACCACCAATCTGTTCTCTGTATGTATGAACTTGGTTTTATTTGTTTGTTTTTCAGATTCTACATGTAAGTGAGATATATTGTATTTGTCTTTCTCTGTCAAGTTTATTTCAGTTAGCATAATGTCTTCAAGATGCATACATGCTATCACAAAAGTCAAGATTTCATTCTTGTTTGTGGCTAAATAGTATTCAACTGGGTATATACCACATCTTCTTTATCCATCCAGCCACAGATGGGCACTTAGATTGTTTTCATATCTTCACTATTATAAATAACTCTTTAATGAACAGGGAGGAACATACATCTTTTCAAATCAGTGCTTTCATGTTCTGATAAATACACAGAAATGGAATTGCTGGATCATGTAGTAATACTATTTTTAATTTTTGAAGGGAACTCCATACTGTTTTCCATAGAGGATACACCAATTGACACTCGGCACCAATAGTGTACAAGGGTTCCCTTTTCCTCCACACTCTCACCAACACTTATTATTTCTTGTCATTTTGTAAATAGCCATTCTAACAGGTTTGAAGTGAAATCTCATTGTGATTTTGAAATGCATTTCCTTGATGAGATTAGTTGCCTTTGCTTTCAAGACAGATCCAGAAGATCATTTCCAAGACTGATGTCAAGAGGATCAGTTCTTTTGGATAAATACCTGAAGTGGGATTGCTCGATAATATGGTAATTCTGGTTTTAATTTCTATACTGTTCTATAATTTTGTCCTCCCCCCACAACCCTCATACCAATTAGAATTTGCTCACATTTTCTTCCCACCAAGTCTCAGGCAACCACTAATCTACTCTCTGTCTCTATTAGTGCCTTTTTTTGATGCTTCATATAAATGGAATCATACAATATGTAATCTGTTATAGGCTTATTTGACTTAGCATAATATTTTGAAGATCCATTCATGTCATTGCATGTATCAACACTGTTTATCAATGAATAATATTCCACATTTCGTTTATCCATTCATCAGTTGATGGATATTTGGATTGTTTTTATTGTTTCTATGCTCTTCTAATTATAGCTTAAGCTCTTTCCAAAACAAGACCATAGAACTCCCAGGTTCAAGTGTGCCCCTGGGCTCAGTCCACTTCCTCCTTTCCTTGGTTTTCATTCACCACCAGTAAACCTCAAGATATAAGATGTGATAAAACAAGACTCCCTCCATTGCAGGAGTCCTTTGCTCATTCAGAGGAGGTAGCAGAGGCCAAGATGGAAAACGTACAGGAACTTTTTCTTGGAACTGAGTTTTGATGAGAATTGCCTGCATGGACGTCACTATCTTTTCACTGACCCTTTCCCTCTGGTTTCTGAAAGCAAAGCAGCTTCCTCAGTGCCCCATCTACAATCACACGGGAGGCAAAAAGAACCCTAGGCAACTCACCACTGTAGTGTTGCTTCCATCCTAAAGTTCCTCAACAGTTCACTTTCTCCTTTCCACTTCTGTTTTTTTTTAAAGGTTCGGGTAGTTCTTTTTTCTTTTTTTTAAGATTTATTTATTTATTTATTTATACAAGAACCGGGGTACAGGCCAGATGCGCAGGAGGGTGAGAGGATTCACCAGAGCCAGAGTGGGGAACAGAACAGGCAGACTGACGAAATACTCTGATGAGGGGAGCAGCAGGCGAGACAGGAGAGGTCTGCATGCCATGTGGGATCCTCGCTGGCCGGCAGGGATGGAACCGGCGCTGCAGAGGCTGCAGACAGCTTCACAGTGTGGCGCTCAACTGCCTGCGCCACCAG
Source organism: Talpa occidentalis (assembly GCF_014898055.3). Taxonomy (NCBI): domain Eukaryota; kingdom Metazoa; phylum Chordata; class Mammalia; order Eulipotyphla; family Talpidae; genus Talpa; species Talpa occidentalis. Next base: position 33,146,504 of record NW_023601543.1, read on the forward strand.
GGGAGGCCCTCTCCTTTCCACTTTTCAGAGTCTTCCTATGCCTGATTGTTATGTCCAACATTATTTTGTTGTAAGAGGGAGGGCTAGTGTGAAATAAGCCATTGATTTTGAAAACATAATTATTAATTCCTTCTTCCTTTAACTATATTTTATTGTCATTTTTCTGTATTCTCAAGTTGACTGTTGAGTTCATTTATTGTCAGTCAAAATAGTTCATGTATTATCGGTTGAAATATATTAGAATATATTGGAATAAATAAATGAATTTAATGCTACAACTTTCTCATGAGCACCACTTTAGCTGCATATCATGGTTTTTGATGGGTGCTGATTTCTTTGCTGATCATTTTTAAACAGTTTGGTAATTTCTGTTTTGATTCTCTATTTAACCCAAGGGTTATTTAGAAGAGTGTTGTAAAAATGCCAAGTGAATAAATTTGAAGCAGAGCTATTCTCTATGTCTGCATATTTCTACATAAGGCCAGGCAGCTCCTCAGAGAGTTAGGGTTTTTTCTGAGAAGTTCTCATGAAAATATGAGATTAGAAATTTGGTCCCTTGCTACTCTTTCCCTATTCTTCATTCTTCAGGTGTTTATTGTGTGTTCATATTCATCAAGTCTCAAGATGCTTGTTCTTGACAAAGAGAAAAAAAGAAGTGTCATGTCGGTTGTGGTGAGTATATGTATACCCAAACCAGTTCAATAGCAGTACCTGACAGTAGTGACTAAATGACTGGCAATAGCAATTCAGAGAAGAGGGAAATCAGTGTAGGCTAAAATAGTTAGGGAAAGACCTCTTGGAGGAGGGAGAAGTATTTGAATAAGACCTTGTAGGATAGGTAACATTTAAATACAGGTAGAAAGACTGACATATCAAAGTCTACGATTGACAGATATGAGAAGTTGGGTTATGGTGGTAGATGAAGATAAATTCAGTTTTAGCTGTGTTGAATTTTAGACATCAAGGGGGAGATACATGGGAATTACAGATCCTCTTTTAGTAATAAACTAGTTGAGTTTAGCTTTGTCCAAAAACAGTTGTCTAGTCTGTTTTGTCTTGGTTTGGACAGAGGAATAGTGTTATGTTTGTGAATGTGTCACAGATGGTGTACCAGATTATCTTCTACTTGCCCCTCCTGATCTAATTTCACTCCTTTATGGGAGGCTAACCTATATGGATTATATCAATGAGTTCCCTTCCTTTCTTTTTTTTTTTTAAATGATTTATTTATTTATGCACGCAAGAACTGGGGTGCAGGCCAGAGGTGCAGGGGGTGAGAGGATTCACCAGAAACAGAGTGGGGAACAGAACAGGCAGAATGACTGAAATACTCTGATGAGGGGAGCAGCAGGCGAGACAGGAGAGGTCTGCTGCACCATGTGGGTAGCTCCTTGTCCGGGATTGGAACTTGTGCTGCAGTGGCTGCAGATAGCTTCACAGTGCTGTGCTTAACCCGTTGCACCACCAGGGAGGCCCTCCCTTCCTTTCTTGACTTCTGGTAGGATTTGGGCAGTGGAGATCCCTGCTTGAACAAAGAAATTAACATCAGAGAGATTAGTAGGAGGAAAAGAACAAGTTTGTTTACAAATGTATGGAGAATTTACATGGCTATAAGTTCTAGAGTAAATGAGACAGACTGAGGGTTTTATTCCCGAGTTAAGAAATGGGATAGAGGCCTAGGTGTCAAAAGGAAAAGAGGGGTCTCATATGGTGAGGAGAGGGTGACTCATGACAAAATCAGATGTTCTAGATGTTTGCCCTGCCTTGATAGGTTTCTCTGATAGAAATGTTATTTTATAGAGATGACCTAATCTGGGGGTAATCTTCATTCTTTAAGGTAATAGTAATTTCTCTTAATGCCTGCAGGGCCTGGGTTGACCTTAGCTCTACATGCCAAGTTGACATGCATTGGGAAAAGTCTGCTTTGGACATTTTTTAAAAAAGATTTATTTATTTTTATACAAGAACCGGGGTACAGGCCAGATGTGCAGGAGGGTGAGGGGATTCACCAGAGATGGGGAACAGAACAGGCAGATTGACAAAATGCACTGCTGAGGGGAGCAGCAGGCGAGACAGGAGAGGTCTGCTTCGCCATGTGGGACCCTCGCCGGCCGGCTGGGATTGAATCGGCGCTGCAGAGGCTGCGGCCAGCTTCACAGCACGGTGCTCAACTGCCTGTGCCACCAGGGGAGGCCCTGCTTTGGACATATTTTAAAGATTTATTTTTATTCATGCATCCAAGAACTGGGGTACAGGCCAGAGGTGTGGGGAATGAGAGGATTCACCAGAGACAGAGTGGGGATTCACCAGAGACAGAGAACAGGTGGATCTACTGAAATATACTGCTGAGGGGAGCAGCAAGCAAGACAGGAGAGGTCTGCTGTGCCATGTGGTAAGTTACCTCCGTAGCCGGGCATTGAACTCGTGCTGCAGTGGCTGGTGATAGCTTGATAGCACTGACTTTAACCCCTGCGCCACCACGGAGGCCCTGCTTTGGACATTTTTGGGAGACCTATCCTTCAAAACTGAGGTCAGGGTGTTTATTCCTGGCTTCCTCCTTGCAGGATGGCCTCAGGCTGGCTCCTAGCCTTTAAGTGAAAGGTCATACCTCCTCACAAGGGGACTGTCTCTATACCACAATTTCTTTTTTCTGTTATCTGTTTCTTCCCCTCATCCTTTTGGGTGTAAGTGTGTAACAGCCCCAACTTACTGCACTATCTATCCTTCTTGGATTTTCTATACTCTGTCCACACCTTTGTACATAGTTCTTTTGTTAAACTTTCCACTAATTATGCTAATTTGAGTGTGCCATCTGTTTCCTGCTGGGACCCTGACTGATACAGATGAAGTCTCAATTTTCAAAGACTTAGAATACAATAAAAAAGTCTAACATCAAATATGACTAAATAAGATTCAATCTGTCTCTCTCTGATTAATTTGGGTTCTTGCAGTGCATCTAGATAATCATTCTGAACCGCATTCTTCAGAGTATCATAGATGTGTGCAGCGCCAGTTCCTGGAATATTAACAATAGCTAACATTTGTTAGTTACTTTACTCTCTCTCCTTGCACAGTGCTAAACATATTTTGCATGCATTATTTCACTTAACCTCCACAACACCCCTACGAAGTAGGTAATGTTGTTAATCTTTGTGGGTGAAGAAAGCAAGGCTCAGAGAGGTTAAATAACTTGCCAATGATTTCATAGCTAAGCAGAGCTGGGATTTAACCTTAGGTCGTTGTGAGTCTGGAATTTATTTATGTTCTAAACTCAAAGTGTGGTCCACAGAACGGTAACACACAGTCTCAAGACCACCTCACATTTTCTGAATCATAATCTGCATTTTAGAAGATCCCCAGGGGATTCACATGCATATGAAAGTTTAAGAAGGACTACTCTAAAGCATGTTGCTCTGCTACTGTACAAAGTTCTGTTTGATTGATGCTGGGTAATAATTCACCATGTATGAGTATATTGTATCAGAACATCATATTGTATGCCTTGGATACATACAATTTTATTTTGTCAATCATCTTCAATAAAGCTGGGAGGAAAAAAAAGATTTACCATTCTGTGCTCTTTAACATTGACAACATGTGGTCTAGCTGGAATCCACAAAGCTAGTGCCTTCATTTTTGGAACAAAGGCATTCTGAGCCAGGTGGGAACCTAACCCCGTGAGAGGTGTCAGGAAGCAGCCAGAGCTGTTGCTCTGTGGAAAGGGGAGCTTGGACATAGACTGCTGCCAGGAGTTTTTAAACATGTTTTACACTCACTTTTAGCTGCTGCACTTAAGAGACTCCTGAATCTGTATGTACTCGGCCAGTCCTCAGAAAAACTGGTTTGCTAGGAAAGCTGGATTTCAAGCCTGGGGGCTTTCCTTTCCACGGTATTCGCTTCCTTCCCCAACCCTTAGTCACTACCCTTCCCCCATGTCCTTCCTTTCTCCTTCTCTCCCTCCTCCTTCCTTCCTTCCTTCCTTCCTTCCTTCCTTCCTTCCTTCCTTCCTTCCTTCCTTCCTTCCTTCCTTCCTTCCTTCCTTCCTTCCTTCCTTCCTTCCTTCCTTCCTTTCCTTTCCTTTCTCTCTCTCCCTCTCTCTATCTCTCTCTCCCTGTTGATATCAGCTTTAATAAAATATATCAAACGATAAATCTATGACATGTGCTCTCTCTCACTAGTCATCAGGGAAATTCATACTAAAATCCTAAGGTACCACTCACTATGTACCCATCAAAATGACTAAAATGAAAAAAAGACCAACAATGTCAGGTTTTGATGAAGATGTGGTTGGATTAGAACATTTGTCCTTTGTCCACTGTTGGTGGCAATGTAAATTGGTTAAACTACTTTGGAAAACTATTTTGCGGAATCTACTAAAGCTGAAGGGATGCATCCCCTATGACCTGGTAATTCCACTGGCAGATATTTATTTATTTTTAAAGATTTATTTATTTATGCATACAAGAACTGGGGTACAGGCCAGAGGTGCTGTGAGGGGGTCAGAGGATTCACCAGAGACAGAGTGGGGAACAGAACAGGCAGACTGACTGAAATACACTGCTGAGGGGAGCAGTGGGTGAGACAGGAGAGGTCTGCTACGCCATGTGGGTAGCTCCCTGGTGGGTCGGGGATGGAACTCGTGCTGCAGAGGCTGCAGATAGCTTCACAGTGCTGTGCTTAACCCCTTATGCCACCAGGGAGGCCCAGGCAGATATTTAGTCAAAAGAAATCCTCTCACAATTTCACAGGGATACATATTCATATATAGAGAAGTCCACTGAATATATGGTGAAGGATAGAATCAGACATTTAGCTATGAACTATGTATTGTATATACATGTTGATTCTCAATGATGTACTCTTGAAATTTATATAATGTTATAATGCGATGTTAGTACAATAAAAAGAACTTATTTTGAAAGATAATAAAAATGTACCAAAGCATAATGTAGCAATGTAGCAAAGCATAATGTTGAGGGGGCAAGTTGCAGAAGATGCTGTATAATTACATGTATGTGAAGTATAAGAACACAGAAAAATATCCTACAATGTTTATGGCACATTCATAGAGAATAAAACCCTAGAAAGTTGATCATAGAACTGTGACCAGCAGAGGAGGAGGGTCGGGGTGCATCATGAACAAAGGGGGAGAGCACAAAGGACTATGATGGCAGACTGTGGGTTCTCTGGTGGTGAGTGTGGTGTGGCAACAACACCTAAATGGGGGAATCCTATATGTCTTAAACATACACAATGATATCAACCAATGTTAACTCAATGAAAAAGATAAAAATTTACATGATTAAAGCTTTTCTCTCTGACACTAGATATGCTGGTAGTCAATTTTATTTTTGATTCTACTTCCTAGAATATTTTATATTTGCCTACATAAAGGCAACATATTTTAGCAGGTTTATGGCATTATATAAATTATCTTGTATCTGAGTTATTAAAAATATTCTCCCGGGCCTCCCCTGGTGGTGCAGCGGTTGAGCGCTGGGCTGCGAAGCTGCCCGCAGCCTCTGCAGCACTGGTTCAATCCCTGGCCACTGGCGAGGGTCCCACATGGCACGACAGACCTCTCCTGCCGTGCCCGCTGCTCCCTTCAGCAGTGTATTTTGTCAGTCTGCCTGTTCTGTTCCCCACTCTGGCTCTGGTGAATTCTCTCACCTTCCCGTGCTTTTGACTGTACCCAGTGCTTGTATAAATAAATAAATAAAGCTTTAAAAAATAATAAAATAAAAATATTCTCCCATCAAAAATTTTATTTGTACACACATACACACATGTGTACACACACACACACACACACACACATGGCCAGTCACTTCCAGAGATAGGACACAAAGCCAGTATTACTTCTCTTTATTATTTTTTTTTTAAGATTTATTTATTTATTTATTTACTTATTTATTTATTTATACAAGCACTGGGTACAGTCAGAAGCGCGGGAGGGTGAGAGAATTCACCAGAGCCAGAGCGGGGAGCAGAGCAGGCAGAAGGACCGAAGTACACTGCTGAGGGGAGCAGCGGGAGGCAGGAGAGGTCTGCGCGCCATGTGGGACCCTCCTCTGGTGGCCGGGGAGCAGCCGGGGATCGAACCGGCGCTGCAGAGGCCGTGGGCAGCTTCGCAACCCAGCGCTCAACCACTGCGCCACCGGGGAGGCCCTCTCTTTATTGTTTTAATTAAGATTTTTTTAAAGATTTATTTATGCATACAAGAGCTGGGAAACAGGCCAGAGGTGTGGGGGTGGGGGGCGGGTGCTGGTGAGAGGATTTACCAGAGACAGAGTGGGGAGAAAAACAGGTGGATCTACTGAAATGCACCGCCATGTGGGTAGCTCCCTGCCCGGGGACGGAACTCATGCCGCAGCTTCACAGTGCTGCGCCTAACCCCTTGCACCTAACCCCTTGCACCACCAGGGAGGCCCCTAATTAAGATTTTTTTTTACAGCAGTTTAAAGTCCACAGCAAAATTGAGAAGGTACAGAGGTCTTCCATATTCCTTATTCTTCTTTAACCTAAGTAACGGAGGCTTCAAATTTGGTCTGTGCAACAGTAGCTCTGCCTTGTGGAACTTAGAACACATTATGGGAGCGGCATGAGTTTTGGGGGTCAATGGGGTTTATGGTCTCTTTTACATGAAGACAGGGAGTAAGCCTGCTCTAAACTTTCTTTTCTACACCTTTACCTTCTGTCAGTTGGCCAGGAATGCTGCGTTTGATCTTAAAGTTATCAGTAAATAAGGTAACATAGGACACTAGCAAGTGGCGACTGTTCTTATCTAAGGCCACACCCCACTAGCATGGCTCTGTCATGGCTCTGTCATTTTTCGACTAGTGCTGGCAGCAGCGGCTGGATTCAAAGCCTGCCCCCGACAAGAGAAAAGTTATAAATGTTCTCCAGTGTAATTAAAATGGACTGTTGGCAGAGTGCTTGAGTCAAAATCCTAAGTTCTGAACCACACAGCGTAAGGTCCTACAGGGTACTTAGTTGAAAACCGAATTCTTGAAAATGAAAGGCAAGATGTGGACCCTGTTCTTCCTAACTTACTGGGGCTACTTTTTTCTCAGTTACTTAACACTTAGCTTTAAAGTCCCCATGTTGTTAAGACCTTGAAAATCTGCCAGAGGGATGTGTGAGATAGAATAAGAGCTTTAAAAGGGGAGAGGGGAGAAAAAAATAGAGGAACCTCTTGAGTGGTTGTTTCCTTTCTTTGATGTTGAAATTGATGGGCTGCCCCACCTATTTTAGGCAGTTGATCTATTATAGTAATGACTCCAGAAGAGCCTTAAAAGAGGTTTGCGTTCTAGTCCCAGCACTAGCACTTAATAACTTTGTGACCCTGAGCAAATGAATAACCTTTTTGAACTTAATTTTCTTCAGCTACAAAATGGAGATAATAATAGTATTTACCTAATGTGGTGGTTGATGTGTCTTGCATATCACAGCGCCTAGCACCTGGTGAGAGCTCAGGAAATTAATGATCATTCTTGTTATGATCATTCATGGAAGCAAAAGAGGAGATTGTTTTGAGTAAGAGGAGGAAATCTGGTCTACTTATTGCCAAATGCAGCAGACAGGTCAAAGTGCATGAGAATTGAAAAAAAACATGGGTTTTGAGACTTGCTTAGAAATACAGAGTGATATTAACATTTGAGACTTGTCTTCTGATCTTCTTTTTACTAGAAATGGGAATCACAGTTTAGAAAGGAAATTCATCACTTTTTTTAGTCAGAATACATATTTATTTTAACTTCAGAGCAAGTGATGTTTATAGAGAGAACATGTAAGAAGGTAGCTGCAGCTTGATATTTTAAATGACTAGGGTCTAGGCACCAGAGCCTGACTTCTTGGATTAAGTCCTAGCTATACTATCCAAGCTGCTTTAGCTTAGGTAAGACACTTAACTTTTATGTGCTTCAATTTCTTTATATGCTGAAGATGATCATAGCTCCTTTCTCATAAGGGCATTATGAGGATTAAATTAAATAAAAATACCTTCCAACAGTACCTGACATATTGAAGGCACTCAGTTAATATTAGTATTGTTAGGGTGCAGTCTGAGGGGCACCTGGGGATTGTAAAACCTGCATGCTCTAAGTGGGTTCTGCTGTCCACCGCATAATGACAAAACATACTCTATTGCATAAAATCTTCAATAAAAAGAACTTTAATGCAATTAGTGTGCAATAGAGAGAGGATAAAGAATATAGTTAAAATAGTTTCCCCATGAAACAGCCAAAGTTACCCACTCCCTCGTGGATAAATGCCCAGCCAAACAGAGTTGGCCCAAAGCAGGGCAGCTGAGACCCAAAAACTTGCCACAAGTGTAAGGCACCTGTGGGTGGAACCACAGGAAATTGGCAGAAGGGGCCAGGCAAGTCTGGAAGGAAAGGAGCAAAATCAAAATACAAGTCAAGGTAAAAGCTGCCTTTGTCAGCCTCCCCCCGGGTCTTGCACCCAAACCTCTTCCAAGTACTTCCTTCCAAGACCCTGGTGCAAGTCCCTTCCTTTCAAGTACTTCCCTAAGTCCCTGGTGCAAGTGCCAGGCAGAGAAGTAAGTGCGCCCTCCTTCACACTTCTGCTCCGTGAGTCTCCTCCTCCAAGTCTGCTTCTCACAGCTCCACTCCACCCTTCATTAGGTGGGGCAGGAACATGGGGCCTCCCCTTTTTATGGAAATTACACTGTAACATCATTACTATGATTCAAACTAAAGCGCTCTTAGTTTATTCCAGTTTGTGTAATAACTAAAGCTAATCATTTACCTTTCACGAAAAAAGTGTTCCATTTGCCCATTCAGAATATTAAAACCATTGCCTGGACTTTTTGCGTCATGAGTTGTGTGTCAAGCATAATTCTTCACTCAGTTTAATGTAGGATTGTCCATAAAACAAGTCTAAACAGAGGAGATGAATCGTTCTTCCCACTGAATGTACAAACCTATATGGCTAGTTTCTGGCTAGGAATTAGGTATCTTTTAAACTTGGTGCTTTCTTATTGCTTCTCGTTTCCACTGAATGCTGTTGGAGATACTTATTTCAGGAAAAGAGAACGAACTCCTTTTGCTCTTCTAGGAGCCTGATAGTGAAAATAAAATTCAGTTTCTCGCCAGCACATGTGGCCAGCTGTCAGTGACCCCACCGTGCCCTGTGGCTGCAGAAACGGCTTTTTTGAGGAACAGGAAAGTCTCTGTAGGTGCCTAACTTGGGAGTTTGTGCACTTCTCCTTTTTTGCTTCTGTAATACATTTATTTATTTTTTATAATTAAATTTATTTTTTTTCTTACACTGTTGTTCATTTTTGGACAGTATTTCATTTTTCCCCTTGGGTGGAGTCCCCGTAGTTCTCCAAAAACCATGATGCATCTTCCCTGTCTCCCTTGTGCTCTTACCTCCCCTGTTTTGACCCCTCTCCCTGCCCCTCCCCTGCTGTATGCCTCAGATCTGTGGTCAGCTTACACTTTTTATCTTTTTCCTTACCCTTTGTTCCGTTTACCTATATTCCACCAATCGGTGACACCAGCCGATATTTTTCTTTTTTCCTTCTGACTTATTTCACTGAGCATAATAATCCCTTCCAGCTCCATCCATGTTGCAAATGGCACTTGTGGCTGCTATTTCACTCTTGCTCTAGGCCTCACCCCAACAGAGGCTGCTTCTAGCCTCTTCATTTCCTAGCCTTTCCAGTTTCCGCTGTCCGTTGCCTGAAGGAACTCTCGAGATGGACTGTCAAGTCTTGAGGGCAGAGAGGGACAGAAATAGTGAAGACCACTGATAGCCACCTACTCAATTATGAACCAGGCTGAGCCAGGAAACTGCCTTAGATTCTACTCTGATTTCAGAAACAAAGTCACTCCTAACTTTGTTTAGGTTCTCTTGGAGGGTTGAAAAAAGATGGATCTGTGACATGATTGGTTAAGGTTTGTTTTAAATAAATTTGAATGGATGAATACATATTTTCCCTACCATGTCTCTACTTGTCTATTTTCCTTCCTTTCTTGTGTAACTTTCCAGAGATAGTCTATACTATTTGTATGTATGTGTGTGTGTGTATATATATGCCTTTAATTATTATTTATACAAAATGTAGCATGCAATAAATGCTACTCCACATCATGCTTTTTTTAGCTTAATATATATGGGAGACTTTTATATCAGTACATAAAGAACTTCTTCATGCGCAGTACTCTATAATCATTATAGACATACCAAACTTTATTTAAGAACTCCTTTGTTGGAGAATGTTTAGATGGTATCCAATCTTTGACTACTATAAACATGCTTGTACATATTATATTTCACACATGCGACTTTATCTCTGGGAGAAATTGGTTGGGATCCACTGATCATTTGCTCCTTTAGTTGCTTGATGGCTATGAGACCACAGTACTATGTGTGGAATAAAAGATTCTAGGAGGCCTAGCCATGCCTAATTACTTGGATGTCACAGGATATTAAGCTAGAAGGAATTTTAGAGATCCCAGATAGGACCATGATCACACAGAGATTTAAAAGCAGGTCCAGGATTATAACCCACAGTTCTACTCCAGTCTATAATGTAGCTATTTTTACTATACCACTGTACCATCTGGGAGAGCTTAGGCACAGCATGATTTCTGTCCTAACAAGTAGGACATTATTTGGCCTGCTGTGATCTTACTGTCCTGTCTTTACCTGATTTTCTCATTTCAAGGTCTGACTTTGCCAGTTGAATTTACCTTACTTTCTTGTTTTGACTTTCCCCCACTAATAACTCCATCTATTTTTTTAAATTAAGCCCAAGTCCTTTTTGATTTGGTGACCCTTTAGTAGGAAAGCCAAGTAGGAGAGGCAGAATGCTGGGGAGATTATCTAGTAGTGACACAAGATTCATGATCTTATCTGTTGTTTTCTACTCTTAGCTTGTCCACGCAGTTTAGGGGAGTCCTGTTTCCCACTTCACATGGCTCCTTCCCTTGGTACCTCATGCTTAGCCTTAACGTCCAACAAGTGTTTAATGTGCCTAATAAAAAAGAACAAGAAAATGTGGGCAGATAGCTTAATTCTTACTGACCTGTATTAAGAAGCAAAGTACAGGTGATATTCTTTGTGAGAAGTACAAAGAAATTAAGGGTGGGCTTTGGCATCAGAGACAGATCCTTTGTGCAGAATGACTCTTCAGTTTATACTAACCGTGGCCCGGACCACAGAGGTGTTAACTGCTGCCAATATTTATGAAATGCACACTATGATGGTGGATAAAATCATTCTAGGAACAGAGTGTAATAGATTGTAGTTGTATTCAGGGTATGATCTTCTAGGCACCAGCATTGCTTGAAGGATGGGGCCCTGGAGTTGCATGTAGTCTCCCCCAAAGAGAATTACTGTCTAAGGAATGGAAAATTGGGAAGGTAGTCATAAGCATTTTAATTGGGGGTGACAGGAGCTGACTAGCAATTCCAGGTGGCATGCAGTTACTTCATTTGAGAAGACATAAGACTCAGTAGGTGCCCCCTCCATGCTCCCAGACTCAGTGTTTCTAACATGACTTATCATGCTGTGTGATAATTGACTCTTTTGTCCCTTTTCTTTATAAATGTAGAGGGTTCTCAGTGACAAGCAACAGATGGCTAATTTAAGAAGGAAGTGTTTGTCTTGAAAATATAGCAAATTGCTCACGGAATCACAGACTGGACTGGAGAATCAGACTCAGGACCACCCAGCCCGCACTGCAGCTGACATGGCACTTCTGCCGCCACTGCTGGGCACCATTAGCGTGTTAGCTCAGGTCCTTGGAGGAGCTGATACCCAGCTGGGATAGGACATGCAAGAGATTTAATGGGAGAAATGCCAGTGAGGAAAAATAGGGAAGGTGCTAGTGGAGGCTGGGTCAGCTGTGAGGCTGTAGTATAAACCTGATCTTTATGGGTGAGAGAGGGAAAGAAGATTGGGTAGGAAAAGTCTTAGACTGAAGTGCAGTGCTATGAAGCTCAGCTAGGATGATGGGGAATCCTTTTGCCAAGGGAGCAGGTACATCATCCTGTTTAATCTCAGAAATGGGCCTGACTTAGTATCCCTGCCATGCTCAGTGGACTGGGAGCAGTGTGGCCTCGAAGCATAGCAGCAAATATTGAGTTGAATTTACAACCTAGCATCTGGGGCAAAGATCAGTTACACTCCCTGCAGTAGGTGATATAAAAGTTTGGGGACTATGCAGTGGTAATGACTCTGCTAATATCACTGAATTTTGCCTTTCAGTTCTTCCACTGAATTGTGTACCACATTCTGCTCCTGAGAGGCCTATGAGCAGTGTTCTGTAGGCTGTGGTGGCTTTGAAAGCTCAAACTCCTCCTGAGCCTTACATGCCTCACAGGGGTTCTGAATGTGGATAAAGATGCCAAAAAAATTTTAGACCAGATGGTTTTTAGACACATTCTCTGTTACTATTGAGTTGAGGGGTGAAGGTGAAAGATAGGGGGATAAGGAGTCAAACCTCGAGTCTCCCTTTTTTGTAGATTGGCAAGGAGAGGAGATTGCCCCGTGAACACTAACATTCAGGGGGCATCCTAGGGGTATCATCTCAAATGACCTGTCTTTGGAAGGTCAGGGGTCTTTAATGGGGAACGGGTTCCTAGGCCTTGGCAGTCTCAGAACTGTCAATATTTCTAGCATTTCTAGTCCTAAGTAGAGTAACAGGCTGGAGTCTAGAGAATTCCTGAAAGAGGATAGAGAGTTGAACAGAAACAGGGCAAAATTCTCAGTTTCTCCCGGCAGGGCAAAAGGAACAGGGAAATAAGAGACCAGAGGATTTAGTGACCTAAAGCGCCAGAGAGTCCTAGGGCTGAAAATAGAGAAGCTGGTGGGTGAGGGGGATCAGATGGCGGAAAGTTACTGGTCTATACCAGCCATGGGGAAATGACACACACAAAAAGTGTAACAGTAGGGGCTCTGTCTTTAAAGAGCTTAAGGTAATTTAATTGTGGAATAAAAAAATTAATATACTTAAAATAATTTGTAATTTGGTGCAAAACCGTGGTATTGACCAAAAAAAGAACAAAAAAACAAAAAACCCACACGCAAGTACTGTAGGTATTCAGAGAATGGACAGATCATGTGGGCTGGTATCCTCTGTGATCTAATGGCTGATGGAGGCAGTGGGTGATCCAAAGGACTTTATGCCTCAGCTAGAGTGGCAACAGCTTTTAGAGATGAGTGTGCCGAGTCTTGCATAGTTTACTGGAGGAAGTATGGGTGAAGAATCTTCATCATCATTTGTCAGTCACGACTGTCATCAACAAGTGCCATAATAAACATTAATTGAACATCCCTTCCAGAATTTACCCTCTTGTAGGAGAAGCAAAGCAAACACAGAAAGAGCTGAAGGACTAGTGCAGGAGAGCAGGTGGCAGTAGCATAAAGTCAGAGGGAAAAGTGAGGGTTGGGGAGGTGAGAGAAGGCTTCCTGGAGGAGGTGTACTTGAATTGACCCTTGAAGGACGGTTAGGGCTTGGATTAATGGAGAAAAGAGTAAGAGCACTGTCCATGGCCCCACCGAGGCACAGAGGTGGGGGTGAGCAAGACCAACCTGATTAAGTGAGAAAACCCTCTGGACTGGAGCAAAGGGTATGTGATAGGGTAACATCGGTGATGAAGCTGGAGAGGTAAGTAGTGTGGTTATTTTTACAAAGGAGTCATTTTGGAACAAAGGAGTCATTTTGGAACAAAGTAGGAAGGCACTGTACATTTGTATGGGGGGGGGTGACAAGCTCACAGGCAAGGAGGAAAGGCGAAGAGCAAAATGTTGAGGAGTTGCCACAGCCCTTCATTCTCCCAGGTTAGGGTGACCAACATTTCTATCCAGCAAACTGAGATGAGTCGGTCACCCTACTTGAGAACTACCTTGAGAAGCGTTTCCTAAAGAAGCCCTAAAAAGCCCTACACCCCACACCGTCGGAAAGTCCCAACCAGTCCACACTATGTGCGCAGTGTTCTGAAATAGTGTTGACCTCCCTTGTGAAACAGAAAGGAGGAAGGATGAGCTTGCTACCCCAGCTGCTAGCACAGGTGCAGACCAAGCTGGGACTTCTGCTGCAGAGGCAACAAGCTTTAGATGTTGCTCTGTCCCTGAATCAGCCCTAGGAAAAAGAAGTGACAATTGCAGAAATCTTAAAAAACAACACAAAACTAAGTCTTTCTCAAGGCCATCATTTCAGTGGCTGCTCCTTGGCCACTCACATGGATTCTTTCTACTGACTTTCTGCAGCAAAAGGAGATTAGCACAGCCTGCTACATTTATATTATTATCAGGAGACAGATGTTTTCTTTTTTTCTCTGGGGTTTAGAATTATGCAAATGAAGGCATGAAAACAAAAGCTCAGTGAGGTGGGGGAGGATTGCTCTTAAAAATCCAGGCAATTTTCCGAGCTCCTTAAGACACCCCTCTCAGTTTTTACTAACAGCTCTGTTGGCTCCTTGCCAGTCTATTTAGCATTTGGCACTTCTTCAGAACCTTCCAGCCAAAGACCTGAAAGTTTATTCTAAAGTTCCTAGCTTGGCCTCATTTTGCAAGTGGAGAAATCAAGGCATATAATAAGAGCTTTCAGTGCCTGTGGGCTGACCTTGAGTCTTGACACCGAGGCTCCCCCCACCCCACTCCCGTTCCTCTTAATCTTCCCTCTGCTGCCTACAACCTTGCCTGGAAAGGAAAGGCTATATATATGACCCGCTTGCCTCCCAGGTCTCTCCCCCTACCCCCACCCTGTGACCCCGTGGTAGTTATCTGGAGGGCAATAGGACCTAGCAAGCTTCAAACCTGAGGCGGCGGGAAACACACCTGCCTACCGCGTGGGTTGAGTGAGTGTGGGAGCCGGGAGCGAGCTAGTCGGGGAGGATGGGGTAGAGGTGGGCGTCTGCTGCTGGTTGAAAAGAGGAAAGCTGTGGCTCCCTCGGGCTCCGGGCGAGGTGGTGGTGACCAGTGGTTCTGCAGGCGGGCTCACGTCTCTCTGACGGTGCATGCGGAGCATCCTTTCACTGCCTGCCAGGCACTCTCAGGCTGGTTTTGGTTTGGATGAGGTTGTCCCTCCCATTTCGTCCGCCCTCGCCCTCCCGCGCCTCAGTCCCAGGAGCCGCTGATCTCGTCCAGCTGCAACCGTGGGCCCGGCTGGACGGCGGCAGAAGAAGGAGCCCAAGAGTTTGGCAACAGCTGTCCAGCCGGTTGGCGCCCCGCACATCGTGCCTCTGGCTAGCAGAGTTTCTCCGTGGAAAAGAAGCCCCTCCAGCTTTCTCTTGATCATGTAGCGCTCGCGCTCTGACATTCCCTCCCCGGAGACTGCACTCAGCTCCGGGGACAGGGTGGTGACACACTTCTGCCCCCGGCCCGGCTGTCCTGGGGGCGGAGCTTGGGGAATCCGAGGAGCCACCCAGGGCTCAGCGCCTGTCGGGCCAGAGCGCCGGCCAGCAGGCGAGCGGGCGCGCCACTAGCTACAGCCCACCCATAGCTGGGATACCCAGGCACGGAATTGAGTCCCTGAAGGGACGCTCAGGCTGCGCCCCTTTTTCTGCCCTGGCTCAGTTCTTGGCTGAGTTGGGAGGGCACACTGCTCAGAAGTCCTCGCCAGGAGCTGCTGGGGTGTCGGTGCCCCGACCGAGTGACAACTCACTGCCTAGGGGCTGCAAGCCGAGGAGCCACCAAGGAAACAGCTGTTCCCATGGCTTTTCCTGTGCCTGGAATGGGACTCCGGATTGGGCGCTGGGACGCTTGCTATTGCCTTGTCCAAGTTTCACAGCACTTACGTTGTTGACTAGAATCCTGGGCCAATCAAGAGTCAAGTTCAAAGTGGTACTACTGGGTTTTCCATCCCAGACTCCAACTAATCACTGGAAAAGAGGGACTTTCTGCCCTAAGTAGTAGATCTTCGTTCTGGAATTGGACTTGACAGCTCCCATCAATACTTGCACTGCAGTAGATACGGGATTATTGTATCTAGGCCCAGGGGCTACTCGGAAGACCAGACCACAACTCCCAGAAGCTGGACAATGGACCGAGTTTATGAAATTCCTGAGGAGTCAAATGTGGATCCGACTTCATCTCTGGAGGAAGATGTCATCCGTGGGTCCAACCCCCGGTTCACCTTTCCGTTTGGAATCCTCTTCTCCACCTTTTTGTACTGTGGGGAGGCTGCATCTGCCTTGTATATGGTTAGAATATATCGAAAGAATAGTGAAACCTATTGGATGGCATACACCTTTTCCTTCTTTATGTTTTCATCCATTATGGTCCAGTTGACCCTCATTTTTGTCCACAGAGATCTGGCCAAAGACAAGCCACTATCATTGTTTATGCACCTAATCCTCTTGGGACCTGTTATCAGGTGAGCAACTTTTTAATCTCTTCCCTCCCACCTCCCCCAGATTTGTACAGATAAAGATGAAGCTAATTTTTACAAGACTGATTCTGTGCTTCCAATCTAATTGAATCTCTCCTTCCCTCCCAGTCTTGGCTTCCCTCTGACCATCCTCCCACAAATCTTATCTGAAATCTTAAATGCCACCATGATGAATAAGGTGGCATGTTCCCGTGTTCCAAAAATGATGTATGGGACCATTGTAAGACTTCCTTAGACAACATTGATCTCTGGATTGGGTTGTGAAATTAGTATGGGACCAACTGACATGGTCACATGTGCGCTTCAGAGTGTGCTATTTTGATTCTACCTCTTACACTCTATAAATTGGATGAAAGTTCCTCCCCCGCTCCATCCCATTTCACATTCAGTTTTTCACCCTGAGCTGCCTGGGGTGGCAATGCTGCCATTTTCAATTTTTCCAGAATTATTTAACATCTAGAAAATATTTTAAGCCCTCTGTGGTCATCTGGTACCCCAGCCCATTGTAGTTCATTTTCCTCTGTCAGTTCATCATTCGCCTGTTAATTTTGTTATATCTTTATGCTATGAAGGTACATGGTTAGAAGGGGGCAAAGGAAGATAGTCCATCTCTCCATTTGGATGCTGTAGCACAAAATAATATTACCAAGTCTTTCCATTCAGATTGCCTTGATTGGACAAGATTGAGCCTTATCATAGGGAGACAGGCATCTGTGTCATCAGTCTCATCTGGTCACTGTGGGACCTTCAAGGTAGGGAGATGTTGCACAACTTATGAGATCAGGAGGAAAGAATGGGCCAAGTTTGTCTTGATTACATGAGGCAGGAACCTGCAGTCAGCTGAAGAATATGGGTCAGAGTGTTGGTGTTGAAATTGCAATGGGAAGATATTTCATCCTTAAAGAACTAAACACAGTCTGAAATGGATTGAGGAGGAAACTCCCTCCTTATATATTTTTTAATGAATGTGTATTTAAACAGAAGAAACTGATTAGGTTTTATAAGTGAAAATATGGGATAGCAACAGAAATGGTAGCCTACAATTCAGAAGACCTGAAATCTAGTCCTCCCTCTGTCATTGACTGGTTGCATGGCCTTGTTGAAATCTCTGAAGATGCCTTGGGCCTCAGTTCCTTCATCTGTAAAATAAATGGTTTGGGTTAGATCTTGGGTCTCAAGGTCAAATGCTTATAGGGGCCAGACAGGTATCATAAATGAGTGACGTGGGTTAAGTGTGAGAAAATCAGTACCTCGTGTGTGTGATGATAAATGAAAATGAAGCCACAATGTTATAGAAGTGATGGAGAGTAGTGAATACTGGGTGATCTCCAGTCCACACAATTTGCCTAGAGAGGGGAGCTGCCCCACAGCTCCAACCCATTGTTTCCCTGTTGGAATTCAGATCCAGTATTGCCAGATCCCCCAGCTTTTAAAGAGAGGCCCCAAGACATGATTTTATCATGATTTTTAGTGTTGGCAGGTAGTTAAATAAAAACATGGTATGATCCAAACCACATCTGTTGGTCAGATGTGACTCAGTTGGCCTAGATGGAAACTTTGGACTAGGTAACCTGAAGGTTCTTTCCAGTTCTAAATCTTTGAAGTTAGGCTGTAAAAGGAAGACCTCATCTTGAACTTGAAAACAAGAAATTTAGAGATGTCACTAGAAGGGCAAGTAAGCCATTCTTCTCTCCCTTTTCAAGTGCAATGTATCCAGCTGACAGACAGGGCACTCTCAAGATGCAAATTTCAGCTAGTAATGCCCCAGTCCTTGGTTCCACTTCCCTAGTACGCTTTGTGACAGCCATCTTTGATTTGAACCCTCCAGACGGAGTACGGAATACTACTGGGTATCATTTTTTGTCTTTAGCTTCCACTAGAAATTATTAGAAAGTACATATAATCTCATTCAGCTAACCCACAGCAGGGAAAAATAATTAAAAATTCCAAAGTTATGTCCTTGATATTCTCAAGGCAAATTATTTTTTTAGGTAGATAGGATCTTGACTAATACTAGCAGGCACATGAAGGTGTTTGGAGGGCTTGGCTCCCTTGTATGAAATGCAAACCCACTTCTGGAAATGAAAATGCACTCTAATTTACTGAAGCTCATAAGGAAGGCAGCCACTCTTACTTAAACCAGTCAATAACTTTAAGAAGAGAAGCGTAATCAGAATGCTTCAGGCTACCACCTCCCCCAATATTTTATTCAGTAACAGCATTCATGAGCTTCGATTATAATCTATTATCTTTTATTGGAAATGAACTTACTGATTTTCCCTGAATAGGAAGAGAATGACACTTTTTCTTCTCTATTCTCTCCTTCTGTCTTTTTCTCTCCTGGGTTCTAGAATTTGTCTCTAGAAAGTCAGTGTTCCAAACTATGCACTTCGGACTGGCATGCCTGTGCCAATCTTAGAGGGATCCTGTGGAGAAAGCAACCAGCAAAAATTCCAGACCTTCCTATTGGGAGTCAAGGCCTTGAGAGCATATTAATCTTTGAGAGTGTCTCTGGCCTGTTTTTCTGTTAAATTACATTGTCATTATTATCATCCTCTACCCCCATCCTTTCACACCCTGCATTCTGTTCTTCCTTCTCACTCTTTCATTTACTTAGCAAATATTTTATCAACTCCCCACTATGTGATAAGGGCTGTGGGCAAAACAAATACAAACCCTGGCCTCAGTCTATCATCTGGAAAGATGTCCTTATTTTCGCCACAAACGTTCTTACTTGACATAAACAAAAATAATCCCTAGTTTCCATTCATCTCAGTATGAATGGAGGAAGTGGTAACTTAGGTGTTCCAAAACAAGATGTTTTAGATGTTTCTCTTCTGTTCACCACATCAGAACTGCTAAACGCTTCTTTTTTATATGGGGGAGGTGGGAGAGGAGCACAGCAGGAAATGTGGTCTTATCACTACTTCACAGGTGCTGTCCTGAGGATGTTTTCCTGTTTGTGAGGAAGGAATCAACTTTAAATGGCTGTTGTCACCACGCAGGTTGAGACCCCTAAATCTTTTGAGGTTCGCTACATACATAGTTCATTCGATTCTGAGTTGTTAAGTTTTTCAAGTACTTTCATTGTTAATTATCCTTCCTGTATATATAAGAGGGTTTTTCTAGATCCCCTCCAGGATTTCTGGCTGAAACACCTATAGTTTTAGGCTCTGTGTTGAAGAAGCAGAACTCAAAAACCCCATAGTTGGAGCTGAACACTTTGAATAAGGAATGCTTTATGTCAGAAAGTTGAGGTGTTATGAAAACCAGGAACTTTTTGGAACCTTCATTATTCTCTCTCAACACATTACTTATTTAATATCTTTGTTTTTCAAGGTACTTTTCTACCATAGGCCTATCCTCAAGTAGACAAAGCAATTCCTTAAGTCCTCAAAGAAATACTTCTGGTGTTTATGGGTTGGTCACTGACTGACAGAATGAAAAAGGATTTAGACTCAAGTAACTTCTAGAAGGCATGACCAGCTCTTTGATTCAAGGGAAATGAGTAGAATGGTAAGAAAGCTATGGCAAATGGCAGCACGACCCCCTGAGTTATGTTTTTCCCTTCACTACAACCTCCCTTCCCGGGACAGCTTTAGTTAAGTTCGCGTGATGCTTTACTTCTGCAGATGTTTGGAGGCCATGATTAAGTACCTCACACTGTGGAAGAAAGAGGGGCAGGAGGAGCCCTATGTCAGCCTCACCCGAAAGAAGATGCTAATAAATGGCGAGGAGGTGCTGATAGAATGGGAGGTGGGCCACTCCATCCGGACCCTGGCTATGCACCGCAATGCCTACAAACGTATGTCACAGATCCAAGCCTTCCTGGGCTCAGTGCCCCAGCTGACCTATCAGCTCTATGTGACCCTGATCTCTGCAGAGGTCCCCTTGGGTAGAGGTGAGTGGGGTCAGGAGAGGGAGGGCTTCATTTAAATCAACGGTCTTAGAAATCTAGACTTGAGTTGTCCAATCACTGGCTGCAAGCTCCATGTGGCTATTTAAATTAAAATGAAGTAAATATAAAAATGTATTTTCTTAATCATACGAGCCACATTTCAAGTGCTCAATAGCCACATGAGGCTAGAGGTATTATAGAACATTTCCATCACACAGAAATTTCTATTGGACAGCACTGGGAGATAAAGAACTTAGTGAGCTACACCTTATAGGCTTGTCAGATTTCTTAAACAGAGGTAAAGCTGTTTAGAATAAACATGTCACAGATAAACTCTGTCTGCACAGAGCATTTAAATTCTACTGAGGATCTTGGGTTTTGTTTGTTTGGTTTTCATTTAGGGATCACTATCTTTAAATGAGAGGTTCCCAGATATTGCTGATCATGGGAGACATATTCCTGGGTAAAATCTCCTTTTAAAAATTACATTCCCTCTTCAGACCTGAATCAATCTGTGGGGAGGCCAGGAATCTCTATTTTTGGAAAGTACCCCAGTTGATGATGAGTCACATTTGGGGAGTACTGATTTAATCACTTCTTCCAATTCCAGTGGGGAGAAAGATAAGGGGGTGTAGGATGAATACTGATGAGAGGCAGGCCTGGTCCCAGTTTTAATCTTCTCTGTGATCTTTGGAGGAAGTTACCAAAGAGGTCACTGTCTTAATTTCCCTCTTGTAAAAGAGGGATCCTGATATGAGTAAGAACTCGAGCAGAGATGAAAAGTAAGTCAGTTTTCAAAGTTGAGATAAAGTACTGTTGAGGAGTTTTAACAGCCTGGGAATAACTTCATCTGCTTGGGTAGCAGCTGGTGTGGCTGGGTAGAGCTCTGGACCATCTCCTTATTAGGTGCCGACCCTGCCCCACAAGCCCTATGTCTTGAATAAATGTAATGAAGAAATTTGCCCTCTTTCTCCTTTTCTCCACTGAGAATTGTTTCTAAAGTTCGATTGGTCTTAAAGCTTTCACAGACCTAAAATTGATAGGAATGTGAGGAGAAAAACTTTGGGAAATGCTGTTGCTGAGAATTTTGAGGGTCATTAAATTAATTTAAAATGTATACATCACAAAAATTGTATATGATGCAAACTGATATGCCCAGAAAGTTTCTGGAAAGATATGCAAGAAATTATTTATCTCAGAGGAAGTGGAAATGAGAAGTCAACTGACTTTTACTTTTTACTTTACACCTTTCTATGTGGTTTGAAATGTTTACCATAACCATGTACTACTAGTTTTGGTTCTTATTTTTTTAATTATAAAAACCAGAAATTGTCATGGTAAAGGTTCAAAACTGTACAAAATATATATAAAATAGGAGATGTAATCTCACTCCCCAAGGGTAGTCTTCCAGACTTCTTTTTATATGGAATATAAAAATACATACAACATATATATATACACACATATATACACCATACATAGATATAAAACATACATATATATATGCACAAGACACACATATATTTACCAAAAAATTCTGAGTTAAACATGCTTTTCAATCTTTTCAAAGTATGCCAATATATATTTCTTCAATGGCTGTGTGTGTGAGTGTGTGTGTGTGTGTGTGCGTATACACATATATATGGAATATATTTTCCCCTTATGTGAATTAGATTACCTTTTCCCCTAACCTTCTGCTGCTAGCATTAAAGTTTGCTTCTTATTTTTCCACGCAATTTTTTCTAATTAAACACTAAATTCCAATGAACATCTTTGTAATTAGCTGTGTACTGCACATAAGACTTTGTAGGATGAATTATTAGCAGTGGAATTGCTGAGTGGAAAGGATATGCATATCTAGAAATTTATCTTTGTGACCAAATAATCCTCCCAAAAGGTTGTATGAATTTATATTCCCACCAACAATGAGTGAATGTGCCTTGCCTTTATCTTCATACCGTAAACTAAATATTATTTAGTTGTGCAATTATAAAATATCTGATTGTTTTATAATTTGCTTTCTTTCAGTGTGAGTGAAACTGAGCACCTTTTCATGTTCAGTCATTGTGTGCATTCTTTAATTGCTTATTTATATATTTTACCATTTAAAAAATTTTTAATTTTTTTTACATAGAAGAACTGGGGTGTAAGCCAGAGGTATAGAGGATGAGAGGATTCACCTGACAGAGTGGGGAGCAGAACAGGAAAATTTACTGAAGGGAGCAGTAGGAGAGAGAAGAGAGGTCTCCTGCACTGTATGTGGGCTAGCTCCCTGGCCAGGGATCAAACTCAGTTCCTAGTGGTGATAGCACTGAGACTTAACTCCACCAGGGAAGCCCCTTTTACCCATATTTTTCTAGTGGGTGTTTGTATTTTTCTTATTAATTTGTAGGAGCTACTTACTTATCTGGCTATTAATCCTTTCTCTGCTGTGGATTTAGTGTATATGTATATGTACATGTACATATATATACATGTATATAATTTTGTGTGTACATGTGTACACATAGATCATGAAAACATATATGCATGACATACATATAATACATGGTGGACACACATGTGCAACACAGTGGGTATAATATACACAAATGCTTGGAACATATTCTGGCATATTCAATTTTATATATTTAAATTCTTTACTTTTCTTAGATCTTGTGCTTGTCTTACAAAGTTCCTTCACAACTCATATTTGGTAGAGAAATTTAGCCTGGTCTTCCAAATAGATAAATTTCCATGATCAACTTCTCAATTCTCCCAACAAAACAAAACAATAACAGAAGAAAAGAGCATTTCATTGATATTCTGATTGAATTGCATTAAATTATTTAGGTTATTTTGGAGGGAATTTGCATCTAGATGGAACTAATCAATTTATATTAGAAGATACTATTTCTTTCCAATTCATAATATATATTTAAGCCACATTTATTGAGATGCAATTGACAAGCAAAAACCTGTACCTATTTAAGATATATAACTTGATGAGTTTGGAGAAATTCCATGAGTTTTATACATGAATTATCACTATTAGTCATTATTTTTATTTTTATTTTTTTTTATAGAGGCATGTTTTTATTTATTTGTTTGTTTGTTTGTTTGTTTATACATGCACTGGGTACAGTCAGAAGTGCGGGAGGGTGAGAGAATTCACCAGAGCCAGAGTGGGGAGCAGAGCAGGCAGAAGGACCGAAGTACACTGCTGAGGGGAGCAGCGGGCGGCAGGAGAGGTCTGCGCGCCAGTCATTATTTTTAAATATACTTCAGTTGGCTTTCTTGTCCATCTTTATAAGGTTTAGTCCTAGGTTTTCTATTTTAAAATCACCTGATTTCCTAAGTGTCAGGGTAGTGCCCAAGTGAAATAAATGTACTTACTACACTCTTGGAAATAGGAAACGATGATGATGGTGGTGGTGATAGCAGCTAGCAGGTAGCATGTAAGGATTTCTCTAAGTCCTTTACATGTAATTATTTCATTTAATCTTCACAACAACCCTATGAGATAATTATTGTTTTTATTCCCATCTTACAACTGAGGAAACAGCATTGAGAGGTCAAGCTTCAAGCTTCCCCAAGTTTCCGTAAATAGTGGGTGGCAAAGAATGGATTGGCATCCAGGATGTCTGCTTTCAGAGCCTGTGTTTCTAATAAATTCAATTTACAAAGGCTGTCAGGGAAGGTCTTGTTTTCAATTATTTACTGATTTCTCCCATTGAAAACTGTCTGATAATTCCATCTCTTTCAAGGTTTCGTGAAAAACTTTTTGGTTTAGTTTTCCTCCTGTCTTTTCCCTGCTATCCCTTTCTGGTCCCTTTTTCTCTTGGAGGCCATCTGAATCAGCATGGATGAGCAAATTTATTAACAGTGTCACGATCTCTTATGGCATGAGACTATTTGTAGGGAGACAGATGGAAGATGTTTTTCACATTTATTGGAAGCATCAGGCTTTCTTCCTTTTATTACACTACTGTCAATAAATGAGTTCTAATTTGGGGAAAGCATCACCACACTTGGTTAGACTTGCCTACACTCCATGTTCCCAATCTACAAGGAGCATTAATTCTTGAGGATGCGATTGAGTGGTCTATAGGCTAAGAATATATGAAATCATTGTCCTGTGCAACTTTAACTAATATAAGGCTATGTGTCAATTATCTATCAAACTGGAACAAATAATAAATAAAAATAAAGCCAAGAGCAGCCACTTTAAGAGAGGCTCCCACCTTTGAGATTTCAATACTCTAATAGAGCGGAAAAACATCTTGCAAACAAAGCTGGGCGTTCGCTCCTTTGGAGTGTGTTTCTTTGTTCCTTTTGAGTTTCCATGGGGAGGTCTTCGCTTTCCCTGCAAATTAAATTAACATCTCCATGAGTCTACTTACGTGGATCCAGTGTTTTTATGAGAACAGAAAGCTCTGTCTTCTCTTTTGGATGAGTACTCCTCAGGCCTCCCACGGATGTTGAAAGTACTAGATTTTTCTTAGTGATTGGTGCCCTTTGATAAAAAAGGAAGAAAAGGAACAGGCAACTGTGTGATCTATAGTTGAAACTTAGTAGATCAGGATAGAGAACATTCTGACCCTCAGGGCCCCTACTCCGGCTGGTATGGATGTTACAGGCTAGAATACAGCATTTTAAATTTTGAAACCACTCTGCTGGGAGTTTGTGGATTTCCAAAATACACCAGAGCATTGGGGTGATGAATTGACGTTGCTGAGGACTAGCACAAACAACTCTAGAGTATCTCAGTGAATTGGGAAACTGAGCCTCACAGATATTCAGTGACTTTCACAAACTCCCACACAGCTGAACCAAGAACTCCTAATTGTAGGTATTTTTTGCTGTTTCTCTAAACTCATAAATCTTCATTAATAGCAAAAACATGTATTGAATACCTACTGTATTCTGGGCAACATGTTAGCCTCTGAGACTACAGTGGCGACCATGAATTTCCAGTATACATTTTGATATGTTCTGTCAGGACACACAAACGAGACCAGTTCCTTAAGAAGATATACATCAGAGAAGGAAATTCTGTTACCAAAGGCATTCTCTATGAGTCCCCTAGTCCTAGATTTGTTCAAATGGGGTTCTGTCTGCCTCCTTCAATATTTACTTGGAAGCCTGTTTCATTAGATGCTACTCTTTCCCTTAGTATATGTTCTTTGTTCTTCTCAAGTTAATGATCTAATGCTATTAATACATCTGAGACCTACTCTTTTTTTAAAAGTTCATTTCGTGTATTCATATGACTATTAAAATACTATAGTGTATATTCATCATGGGAAATTTAGAAAACAGACAGATAAAAGGTCTAAAAATGGGTATAATCCCCATCCCCAAATATGTATATTTTGGCATTTTCCTTTCCATTCTCTCTCCTTCTGCATGCCATTTGTTTGTGTAGCTGTGATTTCACATGAGTGTGCTCTTAACCGAGGCCCTCAAGTCTCACCTGTCAGCTCTTTGGACCTCTAGCTCAGAGCATAAGCTTCGCCACTGACATGGACTGATGACCTATTTCTTCTTTTTTTCTTGCAGTTGTGCTAATGGTCTTTTCCCTGATATCAGTCACCTATGGGGCTACTCTCTGCAATATGTTGGCCATCCAGATCAAATATGATGAATACAAGATTCGCCTTGGGCCACTGGAAGTCCTGTGCATCACCATTTGGCGGACATTGGAGATCACTTCCCGCCTCATGATTCTGGTGCTCTTCTCCGCCACCTTGAAATTGAAGGCTGTGCCCTTCTTGTTGCTCAACTTTCTGATCATCCTCTTTGAGCCTTGGGTTAAGTTCTGGAGGAGTGGTGCCCAGATGCCTAATAATATTGAAAAAAACTTCAGCCGGGTTGGCACCATGGTGGTATTGATTTCTATTACCGTTCTCTATGCTGGCATCAACTTCTCTTGCTGGTCAGCCTTGCAGTTGAAGTTGGCAGACAGGGACCTTGTTGACAAAGGTCAGAACTGGGGACATATGGGCCTGCACTATAGTGTGAGATTGATAGAGAATGTGATCATGGTCTTGGTTTTTAAGTTCTTTGGCGTGAAAGTATTGCTGAATTACTGTCATTCCTTGATTGCCTTGCAGCTCATTATTGCTTATCTTATTTCCATTGGCTTCATGCTCCTTTTCTTCCAGTACTTGCATCCATTGCGCTCACTCTTCACCCACAATGTGGTAGATTACCTCCACTGTGTCTGCTGCCACCAGCACCCCCAGGGCAGGGCTGAAAACTCCCAGCCATCCCCTGAAACTGAGGCAAGGCAAAGCGTTATTTGATTATATTCTGGGTGTTTAGGGATGGATTGGGGGTTGTGAAATTGAAAGGGTGAATGAAGATCCTGGGTGAGACTTCAGCAGGATGTTTTCTTGAGTTTTCTGGTAAGCTTATCAGAAGAAAGAACAGCCCCACATAGGTTTTTTATTTCCTCAAGATTGACTGCTATGTTTAGAAACCAGGGTGATCACTTTATGCCCAGTAGGGGTCAGAGATACTGTTCATACTCCTCCCATCCAGGTCAGATGTCTGACTGCCCTTTGGGATTACTCACCTCCATGCACCTTCAGCTGTCTGGGACCTTGTAACTCTGCTCATTTGTTGAAGCATTGCTGAATTTTCCCAGGGCCAAGTCGATGACCATGAATCCCACCAGAATATATCCTGACTGTTCAGGGGATGTGATTGCTTACTACCTATGGGTCACTCCCAGGAAACAGCCTAACTAATGCATAACTGGGGTCTTTTAATTCCGGTGAGAAACTCTGGTTAAGAAGAAAACCACAGTATTATAAGAGCAACTCTTCAAGTGTGTCTGCTCTCAATTAGGATTTTACTAGTGATCATTCATCCAGGCCTCTCTTTCAGCAGCCCTTCATCAGCACACTCTGTGGTGGGTGAGCAGAAAAGAGTTCCTTAAAGACATAAGCCAGAAAGACTGATTTTCTCAGGGACCTGCATCGACCTCCAGTTGGTTGAGTGGAGGGGTTGAGTAGAATCTCTCACTTCATGCCTCATTATCAGAGATTCCTGCCCCAGCTTTTCTGTGCTGTTGACATTTTACTACTTGATGTTCACCTCAGAGAAGCGGAATTGTAATTGAAAATGTTTCTAATGTGTGGAAGAAATGAAGACTGCTTTGTGTCTGCTACTATCCTGAGTATTTTGTTGATTTATGTTGTTTTTTTTTTTTTTATGGGAGAGAGGAGCTAATAATAGTTGGGAGATCAACTTCTTGTTGTTCTGGGTTGGAAGGGTTGTCTAACTTTCCAAGGTAAGGCAGAAGAAGAAAACTGGATCACATGAAATCATCATTGATACTGGTTTCTGCCCACGGTTTTATTTTCTGATTAGGACATATGTTTACCAACCCTCGGTTCAGTCCCACACCAGAAGGGATGAGTTCAGTTCTCCCTTTCTCATGTGTATCTCATTGTTTGCCTCTCATATCAGTTGAATACTTTGATAGGATGTTGGCTGGATGTCTCTAAGGTAACCAGGGAATCGAGAGGACTATGGTCACTGCTTATTAGGACTTAGTATCTCAGCATTTACCTAACTAATGCTACCCTCTCACATACCAGAAAAGTGATAAGAACTGCTAGTAGCGTGTACCAGTTGAGGAATTGTGAACAATCTGACCTAAGGCTTCTCATCCTCACCTAATTTTATTGTTGGGATCAGGAGAAGAATTATATCTAGCCATTCCTCTCTCTCTCTTTTTTTTATTTTTTTAATTTTTTTTTTTTAAAGATTTATTTATTTATTTATTTATTTATTTATTTTTATACAAGCTCTGGGTACAGTCAGAAGCGCAGGAGGGCGAGAGAATTCACCAGAGCCAGAGCAGGGAGCAGAGCAGGCAGAAGGACCGAAGCACACCGCTGAGGGGAGCAGTGGGCGGCAGGAGAGGTCGCGCGCCATGTGGGACCCTCCTCAGGTGGCCGGGGAGCAGCCGGGGATCGAACCGGCACAGCAGAGGCTGTGGGCAGCTTCGCAACCCAGTGCTCAACCGCTGCGCCACGGGGGAGGCCCCTCTCTCTTTTTTTTAAAAGATTTATTTATTTATGCATACAAGAACTGGGGTACAGGCCAGAGATGTAGGGGGTGAGAGAATTCACCAGAGAGAGCGGGGAACAGAACAGGCAGATGGACTGAAATACACTGCTGAGGGGAGCAGCGGGCGCGGCAGGAGAGGTCTGCGCACCATGTGGGACCCTCGCCGGTGGCTGGGGAACGAACCGGGATCGAACCGGGAACGAACCGGGAACGAACCGGGAACAAACCGGGAAAGAACTGGGAACGAACCAGCGCTGCAGAGGCCGCAGAGGCCGCAGAGGCCAAGGGCAGCTTTGCAACCCAGCGCTCAACCGCTGTGCCACCCGGGGAGGCCCCATTCCCCTCTCTCTTATTTCAGTGTCAGAACATGAAGTTGGAGGAGCTGCCTCTTTTAAGTAGGGGGGACTGTGAGCCAGAATAGCCCTACTTCTTGACATGTCTCGGATGGGTTTCCCAACTTCAACAATTGTTTGGGATTAAAAGGATTGAGCATTCAGTTTGGGAGAGAGTGAAGTGACTTGCTTAGGAGTAGTAGAATTTCCTTTTTTGAACCCAAGTCCCTCATTTCATCTTTCATTATGAAGAAGACATTTAGGTGGTTGTCATAAAAAGCCTATACTGCTGCCTTCTGACTGTGTTATTCAAGATGAATTTGAATTAAATAATCTGTCAGACCTTCAAGAACACACTGCCTCTTTGGAATTCAATCAGGAATTTCTCCCCAGTGGTTAATATGCCCTCATTAAGGGTAGGAGCAGTGTGGAACTATAATTTGGTCCATTAAAACCATGTGAATCAGCTACTTCAGGGGCGGGTGCTATGGGAACATACAGAGAGACACCCACTGAGCCAGGCAGGCCAATTAGAGTGGAGGATACATAGGACAGAAAAGTGTGCCTTGGCACTTGCCAGACGAGGCATATTTTTCCCAGGCATCCTCCCAGTCCCAGTGACTTAATAACCTGTGAATGTAGGGAGTTTAGGGCAAGGGGTGTGGGACAGCTTCGGACCTGAAAAACCTGTTGCCCTTACTCAAGGAGAAGAGACTCTAGTGATATGTTATGCAGATGAACTATCAGAACCTCCTATAAGTGGTGGCCTTTCTGTCCCATAACAACATTCTAGATCCACAGAAGAAGAAATTTTGGAATATGGTGGTAGGGCAGAAGAAGGGCACCCTTCCATCTGCAAACACATCTTTAGTTGACTAGTCTCTTTATGCTCTGAAATCTTAAAGCAACTCAGACAGGGTACTTGTGTAGGAGCAGGTCTTAATGAGTGGGAGAGGAGGCAGAGGTGGAACCAGCAAATTAGTTTCGGCAAAGGAAGGCAGAACCACAAAGTTTGGGAGCTAGACCATTGTAAAAACAGCTGTTCTGATGTCATTGGAAATTCAGTAGGTTAAGTATGGGCAAGTAAGCATGTTAAGGAAATGTATTAAATAAATTAATAGTTGTCAATTGCATTTGCTCCAAAAATGCTTTAACACCATGGGCATTTGAACCGTGAGGTGCTGTAGGAGAATTAAATCATCACTAATATTTATGATCATTTGCTATATGTCTGGCTGGGTGCTTTTTTTTTAAAAATATTTATTTATTTATTTATGCATACAAGAACTGGGGTACCGGCCAGAGGTGTGGTGGGTGAGAGGACTCACCAGAGACAAAGAGTGGGGAACAGAACAGGCAGATCAACAGAAAAACACTGCTGAGGGCGAGTCAGGAGAGGTCTGCTCAGCCATGTGGGTTGCTCCCTGGCCGGGGATCAAACTCGTGCTGCAGATAGCTTCATAGGTTGCGTCTTAACCCCTTGTGCCACCAGGGAGGCCCTGGCAGGGTGCTTTGTATGTGGGATTTCATTGAATCCTAAAACCAATTCTTAGTAGTTACTGTTATTCCCTATAGTACAGAGGAAGATTCTAAGGCATAGAAAAGTGAAGTGACCTGACCAAGTTCACAGTAATGTCAAAGCCAAGATTGAGTCTTAGGTACTCAGGCAAGATCTCACATTCTTAATTGTGACATAAACCTGGGTCCTTTGTGAAATTATTTTAATATTTGTGGATTTAGGAAAATATTGGGGCTATGGCTGAGTTCATATTAAACATTCTTTGTCACAAACACTCCTTATCAGGAGGCAACTGTCATTTCACTCTGGAGAGAGAAAGGTCAAGTCCTAAAAAGTCTAGGATGGAAACCGAGCGTGTACTGAGGCAAACTTCTAGGTTGGCATTGGGAGTTTGGGAGGGTTGAGAAGTGAAAGCTGGGAGGATGGCAAAGGGACATATTTCCTTACTTAAAACTGGTAGAGTGTCAGAATTTTGTCTTTATGTCTCTATGTTCTTAAATACATATCTTCTAGACCCTGATCATGGCGATAAAATTAGGGGGAAAAATTCCCACGCAAGCTTGTGTGAATACTTCCCCAGAAAGCACCCAATGAGAGCAAGCTTGAAACTAAGGGTGATTCTCTCATACTGCCTCTTCCCAGCATTGCTTTTACTCCCACTGAAAAACAGACTCCTAGTTTTAGGGTGGGCCAGGGAATATGGATCGTGGAGAACCACACCACACTACCCCGCTCCAGCTGTTGCAGTCCTGAAAGCCTAGGTCAACTTTCAGTGCTCACTAAGGTAACCCCTCACCCCTGTATCTCACAAGACCGTGGTCCTCCTTAGCATTACACAATTGTTGCTTCTTGGGTAAGGGTGGGATGAGTGGAACTAAGGGTATTCACCTGGACATTCCAGCTAAACTTTCTGGGGCCCTGTTTTTGAGAAGCCCTTTAGTAAAAAAAACAAAAAAACAAAAAAACAAACACTTGACTCTGGACCTTCCAAAACATGTAATGATCCAAGGGTGGGGAATCCCCATTCGCTGAAGCTTTTGCTAATGGTTTCTATTACAATTTTCAGGGGACACACATGTCCACAATCTTATCATGCCTTACCTCTTGAAACAATGGCACCATCACTTACACCCTTTAGACCTTAAAGCCTCTGGGGTGCACATATGGAGGAAAAAATGCAACCGTAACGTTGCATAGGTATGTAAATGATGGGGAAATTAATAAAAATATTTTTAAATCCTTAGTTTTTTTCTGCTCTCTTATTCTTATTTCCAAAGAGCCCCTTTTTGTTCTCTGATTGTTCCTTTAAAAAATAACAACCCATTCTTGTTTATGTCTTATTGCTATGAATACTAATGTTTTAAAAATTCTTTTCTTTTCCCTATGTAGTAGACACCTGGCAGACATGCTTTACATCCTCTCACCTCACCATTTAACCCAGCCATTCATTGCTGTGGCAACCAGATTCTTGCAGGTGTAATCGGACAGTATCTCATAATGCCCTGGGCGCTTCTGACTCAGGGAGGTCTGCCTGGGTAAGCAGCTCTGTACTTCAGCATACACAATCCTCAAGTGCCATGCATTGCTTTAAGTAGAGCCATGCATTGCTTTTTAATTTAAAACACATATTTTCACAAAATTTCCAGAGGAGTAGAAGTCTAGTGGAAAGCATCTCTTGGACTCTGAAATCTTCCCAGAATCATTCAAATTGTACCTTCAGACCACCACTGAAACATCAAGTTAGTTCTGGGGAAAACCTTTTTTTTTCCTTGCCTGGAGTGTACTATGGATAGAAATAACTGATATGATATTGTGTAAATTTTCCTTGATATCAGAAAATACTTTCAATTCCTCTCTGCTTGCTAAGTCAGGGTCCCTGCAGAGACTGAAAAGATGATACTGTGTGACATGATTTCAGGGAGAAGTCTCATGGTGAAGTTCATACCCTTTCTTCACCTCACTACTGTTATTTTCCCTGGTGCCTGAAATCCTTTTACCCAAAGGCAGAGCCTTTCTTTTCACAGGACAAACTCTTTGGGGGAGGAATGTGGTGATATATGGTCACAAGGAGCATTTGATGGGTGCAGAGATCACCAGGTCTCTGAGTATTTGAGGTCAGAGGCAGGGTACCTTGGAGAAGGGCTGGAAGTGCAAGGGTAAGGGGATGTCCAGAAAAGAACATCCAGGAATACTGGTGATGAATATTTCCTCCCTCACAGTGTTGTCAAAGGTGGGGAGGGGAAGCAGATGAAGGGAGTGTGAGCCTGTGATATTTTGGATAACATTTTCTTCACACTTATGAAGAATCAACACTTTCATTCTCAAGCTTGCTCATCTGTCTTAAGATGGCAAAGAGCCCCGAGGAGACACTGAGAGAGGCAATACATGGAAGTGAAGACAAACTTCACAGATGAAAGAAATAACAACAATAACAATGATGTATTTGTCTTTTGAGCACACGTAGTGGGTTAATTTCAAAGTCGATAACAATGACTAGAACAGAAAACAAGTACTCCAGAGAAGTGTAAAGATGCATGTCTAATAGCACATTCTGCATGACACTGGGCTATGTATTCACGAGGCTATGCCCGCCAGTCACAGAGGCATAGGCAAGATCAAATGGCTGGTACGGGCAGCAGACATTGTAGACTCATTTGCAATCAGGCTGTCAGGGCTGTTTAGCATGTTTTGGAAACTTCCTCAGCTCCAGGCAGCTTGTGAAGTGGCTCATAACAAGTTAAGGCTTGCCACATGACTTCATTCCTCATCACTGCCAGGAAACCCATTTGTTTATAGCACACGGCATATAATAGGGAAAATAATGGGATGCAGGCTATGCTACATATCTGTGGGACGTACAGTGAGGAAGGGGAAGTCTCTACTGCACCATGAAGGCCAAAGTTAACAATTTTATCTACACTGTCTCAGCAGAGAGATGTAAAGATGTCTGAACTTTCACACCTTGCTGGAGGAAAGGCAAGATGGATAGCCCCTATTGAGGGGAATTGGCTGCTACATAAGCATAAACAGAACATTACATAAGCATCAATAGAACATTCTCACTTCCTAGAATCTATTCCAAAGACTTATTGGAAAACCGTAAATGACATATGTCCAATGTTATCCATTGTGACATTATTTTTAATATCAAAAGATTAAAGAAAGAAACCCAGTACATCCATGTAATAGTGAAATATACAATTATAAAATAAGGCTAAAGATAAACTTCATATGTGACATATAATAATCCCCAGGATATATAGCAAGTGATCAAAAGCTAGGCAGAGAACATCTATTACAGCATAATACCTCTTGTGTGCAAAAAAGGGAAGAAATACACACAGAGACTGCTTATATTAACAAGAAACATCAAAAGTATAAAGCAAACCTTAAAAAAAAACTGGGGAAAAACAAGGAACAAAGTGAAATGATAGGGATGGAAACTAAACTTCTCTGAATATATCTTATCTAGTTTTTACTTTGGAAGCATAATAAAAAATTAAATAAAAAGAAAATAAAAAGTTATCCCTAAAAATTCAAAACAAACAAAAACAACTGAAGCTCACTATACATCAAGTTGGTGACATAATCATAAAAAGAAGAGAATAACTTCAGTGACTTCAAGGCACAGAGTTTGGGCGGTATATCCCTAGTGATAGGTGTTCAAAGGACAAAATGAACCACAAGAAATCTTAAACTATTTTCAGTAGTCTTATCATTAATAGTAATGTTGGAATTGTTACTTTTAAATTATTATTGGTTTATTTAGAATAAAGCAAGTAAGCATGAGATTAATGTTGTTAGAACTCAAGAATGTTAGGGTGAGAAAAAAATAAAGTACAAAACAAATTGGGTACAAATCCTGTACTATTGAATTTAAATTTTAAATATCACAAATTCATAATATTCATTAAAATTCTTTTTCATGACTCTATCCACTGAAAAACCTGGAAGCAATGACAATTCAACAGCAACAAATACCCTTGGCACCCTGGCTTTGGTATTTAAATACCATTTTCCATTGAAAGGAACCAGAGCCCTTTGGAAAAATGGTTATCTGGGTCTGAGTCAGTAGATTTGCAAGATGAGCCTGAGATATCTCATAGCAGAAAGCAAGGAAGCTATCGAAAATTACTGGAATTCTGTTAAAAGGACAATGAGTCATTTTGCAGGGTGTTTCACTGGTCAATGATGAGAACATTTGTGCATAAAAAGATAATGAATAGACATCTGGTTTTAGTTCAGGCACATTAAGAGCTTGGAAGTGGCAATTCCATCCTTATAAAAATTAAAAACTGAGAGTACTGAAAATGGTGGAATAGGTAAATCCAGGACTCTGGCCCTCCACAAAAGCAACTAAAAAGCTGGCAAATTGGCAGAATTAATATTCCAGGAACTCTGGAATCTAGTCAAAAACTTATACCAACCAAGAGAAAGCTTTATGAAGAAAGAAGCTGCTGCATTACAGTAAGAGGGGACTGTGGCATGTTCAGTAATCTGCTTCAAACTCCATCCCTTACTTCCATACTGGAAACAGATTATGAAGATAACAACCCAAACCAGGTACATTACTTGGACCAGAGGAAACAATATAGACCTTATTCTCAAAGAACTGTGAATGTGTATTTTTACCTCCCTGGAGGTCATCTATTTTTTAAATTTATTTATTTATGCATACAAGAACTGGGGTACAGGCCAGAGGTATGGAGAGGTTGAGAGGATTTACCAGAGACAACATGGGGAAGAGAACAGGTGGATTTACTGAAATACACTGCTGAGGGGAGCAGCAGGTGAGACAGGAGAGGTCTGCTGCATCATGTGGGTAGCTTCCTGGCCGGCTGGAGATCAAACTCATGCTGCAGAGGCTGCAGACAACCTCACAGTGCTGTGCTCAACCCTTTGCACCACCAGGGAGGCCCCCGGAGGTAATCTAAATGGTCACAAAGGCATGCTTAGTTTGCCCTACTTTAAGTGTCCCAAGAACTAAGGTAGTTCAGAGAGTATTGGTCACAGCAGCCTTTGACAAGGAATACCATTTAGGGGAAGCAATAAGTAGACTGAAAAACATGGAAAGAAAAGGTTGTGAAATAAGGTACATGGGGGAATAAGGGACTTAAAAGTTCTTGTGCATACCAAGGAAACAAGGAGGCACTCCACATATCCAGGGCTGAACACATGTTCTGAAAAGTCCTCAAGAACCCTAAGCTTTCACTAATATCTGATCTTCAAACTCTACACAAGCAGGAAGTGAAAGTTGAAGCACAGTTTTTAAATGCCTAGCTCAGTATTGAAGGAGTAGCCGCCCCCCACCCCCAACCACCCAGAAAAAATCCAATCTACAATGTTTAGGAAAATATTACTTTCTTTCTTTTTTTTGAATTTAACAGAAAATTCTGTGAAAACACTAGATGACCACTAAGTTATTAGAAAACAGACTTCAAATTGTCACACATGACAAAGAAGCAGAATTTAAACAAATTGTTTCGAAAAGTCACTAAATAGACAACATTCTATAGTATATAGCAATAACAAAACCTTGAGAAAGATAAGGCTGTGAGTGCCAGAATATATGTCACCATATTCAAATATCCAGTTTTAAACAACAAATTATAAAGCATACAAAGAAACAAGAACATATGTTCCATATAGTAAAATGGAAATTAATTATTAAATGCTGCTTCCGAGAAAGCCCAGGATATACTAGACAAAGAATTGACATCAAGTGTCTTAAATATTAACATAAAGAACTAAAGAAAATCATGGCCAAAAGTACTAAAGGAAGTAAAGGTTGACCAACTAGGAAATATAAAATTAATAGAGAGAAACAATGAAAAGGAAAGATATTGTGGAGCTGCAGAACAAAAATAAATGAAATGAAAATCCACTGCAAAGTTTAATGGCAGGCTTAAGCAAGCAGAAGAAAGAATTGGCGAACTTGATGACAGAACAATTGAAATTATCCAGTTTAAGTAGGAGAAAGAAAAAAGAAGGAAGAAAAAGGAATATGACTTAAAAAACCTGTGGGACACCAGCAAGCACATTCCATCATGGATGAAGAGGGAAGAAGAAAAGAAGCATGTTTTGGGCTGAATTGTGTTCCTTCCCAAATTCAGATGTTGGAGTCTCTACATCCAGTACCTAAGTCTCTACATCCAGAGACCTAAGTCTCTACATACAGTCCAAATATGTGACCATATTTGGAGATAAAGTCTTTAAAGAACTCATTAAGTTAAAATGAGGCAGTAAAGATGGGGCTCTAATCCAATAGGACTCGAGACCTTATAATAAGAAGGAGACCTACCAGCAGCATGCATACATAGCAAAAAGGCCAGTGAAGACACAGCAAGAAGGTGGCCAGCAGAAAGCCAAGGAGAGAGAGAGAGATACGTCAAGAGAAACCAACTCTACCTTGGACTTGACCTTGGACTTTCAACCTCCAGAACTGTGACAAAGTCAATTTCTGTTGTTTCTGTTGTTGAAGCCACCCAATCTGTGGTAATTTCTATGGCAGCCCTAGTAATCTAATTAGATGAAAAGAATATTTGAAAAAGAAATGGTAAAAAACTTCCCTGGTTTGATGAAAGAAATGAACCAAAGACATCCAAGAAGCACAATGTGCTCCAAACAGAATAAACTCAGATATACACACATTTTGGTCAAGTTGTCAAAAGACAAAGAGAATTATGATGTCACCAAGAGAGAAGCATATTGATACAAACATACTTCTTTTTCTTCTTCCCTCTTCATCCATGATGGAATGTCCTTGCTGGTGTCCCACGGGTTTTTTAGGTCATATTCATAGACATCATAGACAAGTTTAATTTTTATTTATTTATTTATACAAGAACCGGAGTACAGGGCCTCCCCGGTGGCGCAGCGGTTGAGCACTGGGTTGCGAAGCTGCCCGCAGCCTCTGCAGTGCCGGTTTGATCCCCGGCTGCTCCCCAGCCACCGGAGGAGGGTCCCACATGGCGCTCAGACCTCTCCTGCCGCCCACTGCTCCCCTCAGCAGTGTACTTCGGTCCTTCTGCCTGCTCTGCTCCCCGCTCTGGCTCTGGTGAATTCTCTCACTCTCCCGCGCTTCTGACTGTACTGAGTGCGTGTATAAGTAAATAAATAAATCTTAAAAAAAATTAAAAATAAAAAGAACCAGAGTACAGGCCAGATTCACGGGAGGGTGAGAGGATTCACCAGAAACAGAGCGGGGAACAGAACAGGCAGCCTGACGAAATACACTGCTGACGGGAGCAGCAGGCATGACAGGAGAGGTCTGCCACGCCATGTGGGACCCACGCTGGCCGGTCAGGATCAAACTGGTGCTGCAGAGGCTGCCGACAGCTTCACAGCGCTGCCCTCAGCGCCACCAGGGGAGGCCCTCATAGACAAGTTTAAAAGTACAAATAAAAGGGAAGACATTTTTAGTGATATGGCATTTCAATAATTAAACTATGTAAAAATCCTTCAAAGAATTTTTGAAAATGTACTGATTGGGAAGGAAGAAATGAAACTAGAATACCCCAAATAATCTACAAAAAAACTCCAAGAACTACTAACAAGGTTTAGCAACATCGTAGGGATGTTAGGTCAATATACAAAAGTCAATTGGTGAAATTGTTTCTGGAAGACAAAGTGGACAAGCTTTTCCCTGTTCCTACCATTAAGTACAACTGAAAACTCTGGACATTAAAATAACATAAAAAGCCTCTGAACTGTGAAGGTTAGAAAGCAGACAAGCTAGTGACTTAGGTACTACATGGTAGTAAGTTCTTTGGGTTTCCTTTTAGCCTCATATATCTTAGACTTGGCGCAAAAGAAGGCTGCAACTTAGAAACACCAATGGGCACAGGCAAAAATAAGCTCTAGCAAAAGTCTGTTGTCTTAAACTATAGACTAGGCAAAACATAGCTAGCGGGATAGAAAACTTGTAGACACGGGGCATCTCTGGTGGCGCAGGGGTTAAAGACAGCACTATCAAGCTATTGCCAGTCACAACAGCATGAGTTGGAACCCTGGCCAGGGAGCTGGCCCACACCGCGCATGAGAACTTTCCTGTCTCTCCCGCCGCTCCTCTCAACAGTGTACTTCAGTAGATCTGCCTTTTCTGCTCCCCAATGCTGTTTCTGGTCAATCCTCTCACCTTCCCCCCACACGTCTGTCCTTTACCCTAATTCTTGTATGCATAAATAAATCTTTAAAAAATTAAAAAAAAAAACTTGTGGACAATATCTTCCAGCTAAACACTACAGAAAATTTTTGCTAACCATGCTAGCAAAGGTAACAAATCATGATACGAATTTATTTATGAATAAATAAAATAAAATAGGATTGGATATAACCCAAAGTATAAAGTAAATATCCTTGGTATAAACAATTGAACAAATAAATAAATGGGGGACAATAGACAAATCTCTCATTAGGAGAATTCCAAATAGTTTATGTAGATACTGTCTCCTGAAGGAGGTGGAAATGAACCCCCCCCACCCCTTGAATGTGGATTATTTAGTGATGTGCTACCAAAGACTAGAGTATGCAATGTGGGGGGAAGGGAGTAAAGTTACAGGAGAGAAATCTGGCAAACACTACCTCAACCAGGTGAGCAATACAACATTATTAGTAATAAGTCATGTTGACAGTATGTATCCTTGATATGATAGGTTGAGAAGGTCACTTTACCTCTGTGGTCTTCCCTCCATCCTAATCAAAACAAAAATATCACACAATCCCAAATGAGGGGCATTCTACAAAATACTTGACCGGTACTTCTCAGAACTAAGACATCAGAAGGAAGCAGTCTGGGAAACTGTTACAAACTAGAGGAAGATAATGAGGCATGGAAATAAACGTAATGTGGTATCCTGGACAGGATCCTGGGTCAGAAAAGATGCATTAGAGAAAAACTAGTGAAATCTGAATAAACTATGGAGTTTAATACCAATATACCAATGTTGCTTTCTTAGTTGTTAGAACTGTATTAGAGTAACGCAAGATGTTAAAAATAGGGAAAACTTTTTTCATATGTCTGTTGGCCATTTGCATTTCCTCTTTGGAGAAATGTCTTTTGAGTTCTTCTGCCCATTTCTTGACTGGATTGTTTGTTTTTGTTGAGCCGTGTGAGTTCTTTGTATATTTTTGTGATCAGTCCTTTACCAGTTGAATGGAGTGCAAAGATTTTTTCCCAATCAGTGGGTTGTCTCTCTGTTTTGGTTAATGTCTCTTTTGCTGTACAGAAGCTTTTCAGTTTGATGTAATCCCAGGTGTTTAAATGCAAATGGCCAACAGGCATATGAAAAAATGTTCAGCATCCCTTATAATCAGGGAAATGCAAATCAAAACCACATTGAGATACCACCTTACATCAGTGAGAATGGCACATATCAAAAAAACAAACAACAAATGTTGGTGAGGATGCGGTGAAAAAGGAACTCTCCTACATTGCTGGTGGGAATGCAACTTGGTCCAGCCACTGTGGAAAGCTGTCTGGAGGTTCCTCAGTCTACTAAAAATGGAGCTACCATAC
Source organism: Talpa occidentalis (assembly GCF_014898055.3). NCBI lineage: Eukaryota > Metazoa > Chordata > Mammalia > Eulipotyphla > Talpidae > Talpa > Talpa occidentalis. The sequence continues at coordinate 33,186,200 of NW_023601543.1, forward strand.
CATCCGGCAATTCCACTACTAGGGATCTACCCAAAGGACACAAAAACAGTGATTCAAAAGAGCACCTCTACACCTATGTTTATTGCAGCACTATTTACAATAGGTAAAAACTGGAAACAACCCAAATGCCCCAAAATAGATGACTGGATCAAGGAGATGTGGTCTATATACACAATGGAATATTACTCAGCAATCGAAAAGATGAACTCATGCCATTTGCCACAACGTGGATGGAACTAGAAGGAATTATGCTCAGTGAAATAAGTCAGAAGGATAAAGAAAAATATCGGATAGTTTCACTTATAGCAGGAATATAGGGGAACCAAATAAGACATCAGTGTCAAAAAAGAATAACAGTACAAACCACAACAAAGCAAAAACAGACAATTATAAACCAGAGACATCCTGCAGGGGAGGAGGAGGGAGAGGGATCAGAGGGAGGGAGGGAGGAGCACAGGGGACTGTGGTGATGGTGCATGGGTGCCTCAAGGAAGGAAATTCTATGGGGACTCAATCTGAGGGGGTGGGGGGAAGAAATATTGTTTAAAAAAATTTAAAAAGTGATAAATGTTAAAATAAAATAAGTAAATAATTAAAAAATAGGGGAAACTGAGTGAGGGGTATATGACAACTCTGTAATGTCTTTGCAATTTTTCTGTAAATCTAAAACTAGTCTAAAGCAAATGGTTTATCAAACAAAGAATGACTCAAGCACACCAAACATTCAAAAATATATGAATTCATAATGATTCTGAAAACAACCAACCAAAAATACCTTTGTGAACCACCACTGGGGATAACTAAAGCATCAACTTATCGCTCAGAAAACAGTAAAGAGAAAAAAATGAAGCATTTATTCTGCCTTTCCTGTATAAATTCTCCCCCAGAGTAAGCAAATGATCGATGAGGGAAAACTCTTATTAATAGAATTCCAGCAAATAAAATTAGAAGAAATATTAGCATTAGAAAATCAACATTTTGCAACTCCAGAATAAAATAATGGCTCTAAATAATAATTATTAGGTACATGTTTGATGGAGATTTTATAATGGGGGTAAGGGTGAGGAATATACTGGCATCATCTAAACCTATGGCTGAATCTTAGCATCAGTTATGAGATTGGCAGGCATAATATACTCCATAATGTGATGCAGTAGGAAGTGCAACACACCATCTACCACGTATCCTCTAAATTGACACTAAGTGTAATCAAACCTCTAGATTAATCAGTTCATAGGAAATATGTGAAACAGAAGAATAAGTTAAGCAATGTCACAAGGAAGCAAATGGCCAAACCTAGAGTGCAGGACAATCTACAGGGAAAAAAAAAAAAGGACTAGGTCTCTTCAATAAATCAGTGACATCAAAAAGAAGGATAAAAAAAAAAAAAGGAAGGATGGACTGTTATGAGAGATTTAAGAGCTCTATTAACCCAGTGGGATGGGTAGATCTTGTTTGGATCCTGATTTGAACAAACCAACGTGAAAACAATTGAGAAAATTTGAGTACAGACTGAGAATTAAGGCACTATTGTTAATTTTGTTGAAGGTAATGATAGCATAGCGGTTATGTGTATTTCTTGATGTACTTCTCAGTTATAGATTGTGTTCCAAAGTAATTACTGTGACATTTTTGTTGAAATACTCCAGCCACATGAAAAGAAAAAAGGATTGGAGACTAGATGGAATAAGGATGGCAAAATGTCATTTGTTGAGGCTGGGTGCTGTTATATCGGAGCACATTTTATTATTTTCTTGTGTACATCTGAACATTTTTATAATTAAAAAGTTTTTGAAAAATAGCATGAGCCCTGTATTTCACTCTGGTTTGCCCTTAATTAGCTGTGTGATCCTGGTCCAGTTGCTCATTATAGTACTTCAATAGCACAAAAAGAAAAACTGGTTAAAAATTGCCATGTCTACTGTATGCTAGAATTATATCAACTAATACAAAGGAACAAAAGAATTGTCCATATCTTACCTATTCTCCAGACATCAGAGTAGGGAAGGGGGAGTTGGAGGGAAGAAAGCAGGGCTTTTAGAAATGTAGAATATTATGAAGAAGAAAACCATCACCTCTAATCCACCTTGCAGCAATAACAAATTAAGATCTTAATGTACATTTAAACTTTGCAGACATTATTCTATGAATATGCATGCATGTCTTTAAAAGAAATAAAATTTGGACTATGGTATATGTGTTCTTTTGTGGCCTGTTTTTTTTGTTGTTGTTGTTGCTTGTCAGTGTCTGTATTATTATATCCTTTGTTGCTTGTCAGTGTATGTATTATTATATCCTTTGTGTGGTAATACAAAGTATATCAAAACAATATATCAATAGATATGTAAACATGACCCAGTTTGGTTTCATTTTCTTCCCATAGCTGTTTCATTAATTACAATCAGCCTTTTAATAAATGTGTACTACATGTGCCAAAAGAATGATCATCTCTGGTTTGAACTCCTGCAGCTGCTTTTCTGGTTTCTAGTTTTATCCTCATCTAATCCAGCCTTCTCACACACACCAAAGTGATCTTCCTGAAATAGCCCTATGTCACTCCTCTGCTCAAAAACCTTCAGTGCAAGAGGTTATGTACTGTATGATTCCATTTATGTGACATTCTCAAAAGTGAAAAACTGTGGGGATAGAGAACAGGGTATGGAGAGGGGATGCTGTACAGGGGTAGGTCGAGGAAAACCGTTGCGATATCGGAATTGTTGTGTTCTGATTGCCGTGATGTTTGCACAAATCTACACGTGTTAAAATTCATAGAACTGTCTATCACCCCCAGGATGTTAATTTTTCTCTACGATAATTTCCGAAAGCTTGCAATGGTTCCCCATTGCTGACAGATTCAAATTCAAGATTCTTTGCCAATATATGTAAGAACCTCTGTGTTCCCCCACCTCCTAGCCTTCCCTTCTAGGTGTTTCACTGAGCCTCACCTTTAATGTACACTATACCCAGCTACACTGTAACTAGTTGCTTTTCAGTGAGCAAATAGGTCACGTGCCTTACTACCTGTGTCTTTGCTGGTAATGTTTCCTCTGCTAAAATGCATTCCCATCTACCGCCTATGGCAACCTTACTTATCTATCCTTCAAGACTTAGTTTAAATCTCACATCTTCCATAGCTTTCCTAATCTCACAGTTCCCAGCCAGACTGAATCTCTTTCCTCAGTGTTCTCATGGCATATTGTTTATATCTCATTGCCTGACACTGTCAGGTATTATAGAGAAAGCAGGCATCAATGATGAGGCAATAGAACCTTTGTTCCTGTATCAGTATCCAACGCCCCACTGGTTTCCAGGCCAGGATACATCTGTTATTGGCCTCTCCAAATTCAACTTCTCTCTCAGTTAAATAAGTGCCACCTTTCCTGCTCCCATGCTGAATTCCTTGTTGGCACCGTGAGCACACAATTCTTTCCATGCCACTCCCAGGGAAGTTCCAGCTTTCTGACCTGTCTATCCCTGTGCCATTCCACTCTTCTTGCTGGAAGACAAGGGAGCTTGGCTAGTAGGACACCTAAGGCTGAGTTGTTGGGAGGAATGTCTCTCTGGCAAGTGAGTCAATCCAATGGGAAAGAAGAAATTGGAAAGTCAGGTGAGGCAGGCAGAAGTTGGCAAATAGAGAAGCAGAGCCAAATGAGTCAAGAAAGCCAAGAATGAGCACATGGAGGACAGAAAACCATATAGAGAAGGTTAAATCACTGGGTAGTTTGAGTAAATATTAGAAGGGGCCTCTTGTCGATTCTCTTCTGCATTATGTGTGAGTGAACTTTCTCCATTTGTTTGTTTTACACTTTAGTTTTTGTTTTATTTAGCTCAATCTGTCTGAGCTCACTTCACTTCTCTGTCTGACTTACGTCACTAAGCATAAAACCCTCCAGGTCCATCCATGTTATTGCATATGACAGGATCTCATTTTTTTTAAAAAGATTTATTATTTATACATACAAGAACTGGGGGCCAGAGATGCAGGAGAATGAGAGGATTCACCAGAGACCTGAGTGGGGAACAGAACAGGTGGATTGACTGAACTACACTACTGAGGGGAGCAGCGGGCGAGACAGGAGAGGTCTGCTGCACCATGTCAGTAGCTGCCTGGATGGCTGGGGATCGAACTCATGCTGCAGAGGCTGCGGACAGCTTCACAGTGCTGTGCTTAACCTCTTGCATCATCAGGGATGCCTACATTTCATCTTTTTTTCCCAATGTTTCAATAGTATTCTTTTTTTATTTTATTTTATATAAATCTTACATCATTTTTCATTTTTGCATAATGTATGCTTTTCATTTTGGTTATATTCCCCATACAATTCCCACCCCCTTTGTCTGACCCTAATCCCTCTTCTCCTCCCCCCACCCCCACTGTAGTGTGTCTCTGGTCTATAGTTACTTGTTGATTTTGATTTTTACTTTATTGCAATTAGTCTTTTTTCCCGGTCCCTTATTTAGGTTTTCTAAATTCCTGCTATGAGTGAGACCATCCGGAATTTTCTTTTTCTTTCTGGCTTATTTCGCTGAGCATGATCCCTTCCAGCTCCATCCATGTTGCTGCAAATTGCATGAGTATCTTTTTTGATTGCTGAGTAATGTTCCATGGTGTATATGTACCACATCTTCTTGATCCAGTCATCTATTTTTGGGCATTTGGGTTGTTTCCAAAGCTTAGCTATTGTAAACGGTGCTGCTATAAACATAGGGGTGCAGGTGCTCTTTGGAGTTGATGTTTCTGTGTCCTTTGGGTAAATACCTAGGAGTGGAGTTGCTTTTTTTTTTTTTTTTTTTTTGGTGGGACCCTTGCCGGCGGCCGGGGAATGAACCGGCGCTGCAGAGGCTGCGGGCAGCCTCACAGCCCAGCGCTCAACCGCTGCGCCACCAGGGGAGGCCCGCTATTTTTCTTTTATAAGTGAATAGTATTCCAATCACTATGGATGAGCACTTATGTTAGTTCCAATTCTTGGGCTGTTGTTTTTTAAAGATTTATTCATTCATTCATTCATTCATTCATTCATTCATTTATTTATTTATACAAGAACTGGGGTATAGGCCAGATGCACGGGAAGGTGAGAGGATTCACCAGACACAGTGGGGAACAGAACAGGCAGACTGACTGAAATACACTACGGAGGGGAGCAGCGGACGAGATAGGAGAGGTCTGCCACGCCATGTGGGACCCAATTCTTGGGCTGTTGTTAATAATGCTGCCATGAACATGGGGTACATACATCTTTTCACATTAGTGTTTTTGTAGTCATTGGGTAAATATCGAAAAGTGGGATAACTGGGTCATATGAAATTTGTATTTTTAATTTTTTGAGGACCCTCCATACTGCTTTTCACAATGGCTGTACCAATTTACATTCCCACCAAAGGTGTATAAGAGCTCCCTTCTCTCCATATCCTTGCCAACTAAGTTGCCAAAGTTAAGATACCTGCTGACTGTAATCCTACCCAATCATCTGTGGAAGACAGTGTGGTAGAATGGAAACAATATGAAATTTGGAATCAGAAAGACCTGGATTTAAATTCTGGCTTTTCCCCCTTAGCAGTTGTGTGACGTCAGGCAAGTCCCTCTTAGCCTCAGCTTCTTCATCTGAAAAGTGGAGACAGATAGCATCTAACTCCAAAGATTGTTATGATGATTAAATTTGTTTATGTACATGATCCAACATGGACTTTGATATCTAATAAGCACTCAGCAAAAGATACCCTCCTTTCAAGGGCACCTATCATAACTTGCTTTACATTTCTCAGTCAGCAGTATGCAGGACATGTCTCTCCCTTCAACCAGGTCTGAAATGTATTGAAGATAGTGTGGACGAATCATTTTTCACACAAACTTTCTAAAGTAATATATTTTACAAATATCATGTAAATGTGATACAAAATTCAAATATTGCAAACTACCTGTAATTTTCCCCACCTCCCCAACCAAGGAACTGCTCTAAAGAGTGTGGAGTTTTTCTTCCAGCTCCCCCCATTGCATTTTTGTTCTGTTTTTACAAAAATGGAATCATTAAAATATGATTCTCAAAATGTCTTGAAAACTTTCATACAATAGAGAGTGAGCATGTGTCAAAATTGAATTTTAACTCATGAAGAAAACAGGGAGACAAAGTTAACTGAAAAGAGGTTATAAAAACTACATTTTTTGTAATCTGTAAAAAACAAAGGAATGCTGAAATAGTATTAATAAGTTAGAATCAATGTCCTACAGGGCAATGAGAACCAAAATCATAGTGTTTTGTTTAGGTGGAAAGAAAATGGTATCATTGCATCTTATCAGTTTTACAAAATTTTAAAATGATTGAATCCTACCCAATTGTGCTTAATTATAATTCTCTAGACCTAGAGAGTTAGATGACCCTCAGATAAGCCTGTTAGAAAATGCTCTTAATGTGAAATTTAAGCTTCAAGTAATCATCTTTTGTATTAGTTTCCTAGAGCCACTTAGAAAGATGACTGCTTCTAGCACACCCAGATAAACCAGGGAAATCTCCCCATTTCAAGGATAACTGAAGAGAAACTAAACTCCCCTTCCCCCTTAGGTCTCCTTACCATGCAACGTAACAAATTCACAAGATGGCCAGCATTGGGACATGGAGATCTTGCGGGGGGCAGGGGGTGAATTATTCCTCCCACTATGCCCTTATTTCCAAATCTTGAACAATTCCTCATAGCCCCATCCTGTATATTTTGTTCTTCAACTACCTCTTTTCATTCAGCATAAGCTGCGTCTACCCCCTTCTTTGTTATGAGCGGACAGAATTCGAACCGTGGAATTGCCAGAATTTAATCATTGCCACATAGTGAAAGTTTAAGCTGTTATCAAGTTTTCATCACTGCAAACATTGCTGTAATGAACATTCTGGTATATATCTGTTTGTACAGTGTGGCTATGTTTCCACAGGAAAAAATATGAGGTGAAATTATGAGACAAAAGTGTGTCCATTTAATCTTGACAAACACTGACAAATTGCCTTACAAAAATTTGTGCCAATACTCTATTATCATATCAGTAATGTATGAGAGTGTCTGTTTATCTGTAATATCACTTACACGCGATATTTGAGATTCATTTTTGAGTCTTTCAGAATCTACATAGCACTTTGAAATATCCACAAAGGTTTTCCTGGCACAAATTAAGAGTTCAAGAATTGTTTGATGAATTGAATTAAAGGTCAGAATAATGCAAATCCATGTGCACAACCCAGAGGTCTTGTCTTTGGAAATGTGCCTTGAATAATTGAAAGTGCTACTCAGATGTTACTTATTATTTCCACATATGGAAATGTGTTCTTTTCGCACTTAGTTCTCATATCTCACACTGGTTGGCCTGCACTTCCCATTTTCACGTGGTATTTCACATGATGCTTCATTGCCAAGGCTCGTAACATACTTTCACTATGTGACAGTCCCCTTTGGCTAACTGGTGAACACTTTTCAGAGTTATATTTTTATTTTATTTTTTTTCAAAGATTTATTTATTTATTTATATAAGCACTGGGTGCAGTCAGACGCGGGGGAGGGTGAGAGAATTCACCAGAGCCAGAGCGGGAAACAGAACAGGCAGACTGACTGAAATACACTGCTGAGGGGAGCAGCGGGCGTGGCAGGAGAGGTCTGCGCGCCATGTGGGACCATCCCCTGCGGCCAGGGATCGAACCAGCACTGCAGAGGCTGCGGGCAGCTTTGCAGCCCAGCGCTCAACCGCTGCGCCACCAGGGGAGGCCCCAGAGTTATGTTTTTAATGCACAAAATAGAACATGTAGGATTATGTAGGGGCAGAGAGGAACGTTTCCCCCTAGTCCTCTGGGTTCTTCGCAGTTTGATCAAGCAACCAAGTTAACATCAGAGAGTTTAGTAGGAGAAAAGAACACATGTAATTACATATGTATGGAGAATCTACATGGATCTAGATTTTATTTTATTTTATTTTTTTAAAGATTTATTTATTTATTTTTAAAAGATTATTTATTTATACATGCACTGGGTACAGTCAGAAGCGTGGGAGGGTGAGAGAATTCACCAGAGCCAGAGCGGGGAGCAGAGCAGGCAGAAGGACCGAAGTACACTGCTGAGGGGAGCAGCGGGCAGCAGGAGAGGTCTGCGCGCCATGTGGGACCCTCCTCTGGTGGCCGGGGAGCAGCCGGGGATGGAACCGGCACTGCAGAGGCTGTGGGCAGCTTCGCAACCCAGCGCTCAACCGCTGTGCCACCGGGGAGGCCCAGATCTAGATTTTAAAAGCAATGGGTCAAAATGAGGATATATATAGCTATAACTATATATGTGTGTGTGTTATATATATATATATATATATATATATATATATATATATACACATACATACATACACCTGGAGCTAAGGAACAAGACAGGAGACCTGAGACTTCAAGGAAAGAAGAGAGGGACTGACATGACTAGGAGAGTGACTTACATGACAAATACCAGCTGCTCTGTAATTAGATGTTTGCCCTGCCATATACAGAGTTCTTTCCAGTAGAAAGTCATTTATGGTGGGCCTCCCCTGGTGGAGCAGGCGGTAGAGCACAATGCTGTGAAGCTGTCCGCAGACTCTGCAGCACGGGTTCGATCCCAGCCGGCCGGCAAGGGTCCTACATGGCACGGCAGACCTCTCCTGTTGTGCCTGCTGCTCCCCTCAGCAGTGTATTTCGTCAGTCTGCCTGTTCTGTTCCCCGCTCTGTCTCTGGTGATTCCTCTCACTCTCTGGTGGATCTGGCCTGTACCCCGGTTCTTGTATAAATAAATAAATAAATAAATAAATAAATAAATATTTTTTAAAAAGGTCATTTATGGTAAAAACTGCAATTTTTGGTAATACCGTAATTTTCCTTCTTCTGGGTAGTTAAAGGAGTGGTAAAAATTTCTCATGAGACGATAGGGCCTCCGCTGACCTCAGAGTAAAGTTGTCCAAATGCCAAAATGACAGATCTTGTGGAGGCCTATCCTTCAGTTACAAAAAAACAATTGTAATTGAAATTGTTTTGAAATTCAATTATCAAAATATTAAAGATACATATTAAAGGTACAATTTGAACATATTAATATGTGTTTCTTTATTAACCCAGAAAATAACAAGATCTCTAGTCAGGTCTAGTCATCACCATAATTTTGAAATAGTGATCAGCATATATGATCTTTTGAGATATTGGCAACAGTTGTAGTGAACTTATCTTTGATATGTCACAGATACAGCTAATAACACTGTAGCTGGTTGACTATATTCAGTAGTTAGAAACTGGAAAAGGTGTAATTTTTTCCTACCAGAATCCACAGATCCCCCCAAATTCTAACCACAGGACCCAAGGTTAAGAAACCTTGTATCACAGACTCTCTTAATCAGCATAAGGGAAGAAATAATATTTCATGAGTGAAATTAATTGTGTTCAGGGCCTCCCTGGTGGCACAAAGGATTAAACACAGCACTATGAAGCTGTCCACAGCCTCTGCAGCACAAGTTTAATCCCAGCTGGCCAGGGAGACACCCACATGGTGCAGCAGACCTCTCCTGTCTTGCCCGCTGCAACCCTTAGTGGTGTATTTCAGTAGATCTGCCTGTTCTGCTCCCCACTCTGTCTCTGGTGAATCCTCTCATCCCTGCACCTCTGGCCTGTACCCCAGTTCTTGTATGCATAAATAAATAAATATTTTAAAAAATAAAGAAGTGTGTTCAAAATACCTGGAATGTCTTGGAAATATGCTCAGGTTCTCCCACTCTGGCATGAATACAATATAAAACTTGGAGGCCAGTCTGGCAGATTAGCACTCTTGGCAGTGGCCTTCTAGCCTCAGACTTCTGGTGGCCAATATCCCACTGTGTGGTCACCAGCCTGCCAGATGGTCTCTAGTGATTCCTTCCTTGTGTAGTCCCTTCCCACAGTGACTAGGGATGGCCTCTGTCAGCAGTGAGATGTAATAGAAATGACAAAGTGTAACTCCCAAGGCAAGGTCAGACAAGACATTGCAGCTTCTGCCTTACTCTATCTTGGATCATTCCTCTGAGGGAAGTCAGCTGCCATGTTATGAGAACATGCAGGCCGTGCTTTGGAGAGGTCCATGAAGAAAGGAACCAAAACCAAAACTATTTATTTCCTATTTATTTATTTCCACATCACTAACTTGCTAAGCAGGTAAGTGCACCATCTCAGAAGCAGATCCCCCAGCCCATGCAAGCCTTCAGGAGACTTCAGCCCCGGCCTGCTTCTTTACTACAACAGGACGAGACAGTCTCCTCCAACTAAGCTCCTCCCAGCTTTCTGACATACAGAAACTACATGAGATGATAAGTGTATACTGTTTTAAGACACTAAGTTTTAGGGTAATTTGTAACACAGCAATATATAACTAATCTAGACCACTTAATAAAAGATTTCCTGTTCCACACAGAATATAAGCAAACCCTGTAGCTATATTATTAAGCTATCTGCTTCAGGTAAATATTTATTGCAAGGAACTTGCTGGAGTTCTTAAAGGTCAGAGAGCATGTGCTTGAACCAATCTACAATAAAAGCCTTATGATTGGGGCCTCCCCTGGTGGCGCAGCAGTTGAGCGCTGGGCTGCGAGTCTGCCCGCAGCCTCTGAAGTGCCGGTTCGATCCCCGGCTGCCGGCGAGGGTCCCACATGGTCCCACATGGTCCCACATGGTCCCACATGGTCCCACATGGTCCCACATGGTGCCGCAGGCCTCTCCCGCTGCGCCCGCTGCTCCCCTCAGCAGTGTATTTCGTCAGTCTGCCTGTTCTGTTCCCCGCTCTGGATCTGGTGAATTCTCTCACCCTCCTGCGCTTCTGACTATACACAGTGCTTGTATAAATATTTTTTAAAAATAGCCTTATGATTGTTTTGGTTCCTGATAGATAATAACTGTATGTATCATAGAATTTATTCTGAATTCCCCCTTATTTTATATAGTGAGGAATTTGTGGGAGAGGTGACCTATAGCCCTCACCTAGCTCTAATATTCAGAGGCTTCCTAAGTCTACTAAAAAAAAAAAAAAAAGAATGGGTTAGGTCCATTTGCAACACATTTGCAAAGGCCTGACAAGACCTAGACCATTTGACTTTTACGGCCCTCTCTGAACTCATCTCTCACTTCTCTTTGGCAACGAAACCTGTGTTGGTTTGCTAGGGCTGCCGTAACAAAGTACTGTGAGCTGGGTGGCTCACACTTCTAGAGGCTAGAAGTCCAAGATCAAGGTGTGGACAGGGTTTGTTCTTCTGAGAGCTGTGAAGAAGAATCTATTCCAGGCCTGTTCCTTAGTTTCTGGCACTTTGCTGTCAATCTCAGGCACTCTTTGGCTAATAGAAACATCACCCTGATCTCCATCTTCATCTTCACATGGTGTTTTCCCTGTGTGTGTGCTGTGTTCAAATTTTCCCTTTTCATAAGAATACCAGTCTTATTGGATCAGAAGCCTAACCTACTCCAGTATGATTTCATCTCAACTAATTATATTCACATAATTCATATTCTGGGGTACTGAGGGGGTAATGCCTCTAACACATAAATTTTAGAGGAGACACAATTCAATCCATAATACTTGGCCTTCTTGCTGTTCCTCTAGCTTCCCAAACTCATTCCTACCTCAGTTCTTTATACACACTAGCCTTTCTGTCTAGAACCCCAAAGAAGCATGCTATTCCCTTCTTAGCACACAGGTGTTATCTGATATTTTATCTCCTCAAAGAGTCCTTCCCTGGTCTAAAATAGTCCTTCCACCACACACCTCACCCTCGACTTCCTTGCCTTTCAGTTTTCTTCACAGCATTCATCACTGAAATATATCTCTTTTTATTGTATTGATCTGTCCCTCCCACCAGAATGTAAGTTCCATGAGGATAGGGAGCTTCTCTCTACTATTTACTGAGGAATCATTAGCTTCTGATACATTGCCTGTTACAGAGAAAATGTTTAATAAACATTGAAAGAACACCGAATGAGCTAACGCTCACTATGTTTTTTCTCTGATTTAGTCTCTGGAAAGCCCAACAGAATGAAATTTTCCCTGACAAATGGAACTTGTCCCAAACTCTCAAGATATTTATTTTCTTCCTTTGAAATGAACTAATCCTCTTTGAGAGGCCAATTATAAAATAATAATATAATATTACTCCTCTCCACCAGTGTTGCCTGTTTTCCCTCTGTTTGTATTATCAGGAAACCACCTGACAGTGGCAAAACATCAGAGCAAAGAGGGGTCTGTTCCAAGGCATAGGCATATATTCAATCTTTCCTCAAAGCTTGTCCAGCACCTGCTCTGCATCCAGCCTGGCTGGTTCTTTTCAAGCCCAGTAGGCACACATTCACGGCCTGGCTGGACTGCCATTCAGAAAATAAAAGGGGATTCCTTTCATTGGATCAACTTGCTCAGAAAAGGCCAAGGAACTGAGCTGACTTCCAATTGATATTTCTAAATGTTGAGCCTTAAGTCAGAGCAATGGCTATATTTTGTTCCTCAAAAGATTTTTTTTTTTTTTAAGATTTATTTATTTATTTATTTATTTATACAAGCACTGGGTACAGTTAGATGCGGGGCGGGGGGGTGGGGTGAGAGCATTCACCAGAGCCAGAGCGGAGAGCAGAGCAGGCAGAAGGACCGAAGTACACTGCTGAGGGGAGCAGTGGGCGGCAGGAGAGGTCTGCGCGCCATGTGGGACCCTCCTCTGGTGGCCGGGGAGCAGCCGGGGATCGAACCTGCGCCATGGAGGCTGCGAGCAGCTTCGCAGCCCAGCGCTCAACCACTGCGCCACCAGGAGGCCCTCTCAAAAGATTTTTTAAAAAATGATTCACCTTGAATTCTGACCTGAAAGTAGAAGGGCAACTTCAATGTCCTCCAATTGCCTCCCAGTTTCAGTCTGAATGGCCTATGACAGGTGCTACAATAAATTGATATTTAAATAAAGTCTCGGGGATTTTGGATTATTGTTTGTTTTCATATTTCTTTTAAAGATCAAAGGAGGATTCTAACTGAAATCTCTGATGTTAATTCACCAAAACTCAGGCTTTTCCTTAATAATAATTAAAGGAGGGATTGTTTGTAGTTTGTGACCTGGGAAGATTCAAGCTAAAGGGAGGCAGGTTTAATTTTTAAATTAGTTCTTAAAAGACAGTTGGTCTTTAAATAAAGAGAGGAAGGGATTTAATGAAACCAGTTTGTGAGTTCAGAAGCCAACTGTAGGGGGTATAGCTCAGGGGTAGAGCATTTGACTGCAGAAGCCAACTGTTTTCCATCTAATCTCTTTCCAAACCTACTTAAGTTGATTTTTGAGGCCTTGTGGGTTGCAGACCATTTAGAGCAATTTCTCAGATTTAATGTGCTTGTGAATCAACTGGTGATTCTGTTAAAATGAAAACTCTGATTCACTAGGTCTGAGGTGGGCATTATGGAGTGGATGGAGTGGGAATTACAGGGTGGATGGAGTGGGTCTTCAAACTTCCCCATTCAAGCACTCATTTTGACTGCAGGCCACTTTCAAATGCCCCATGCACTCCTGCTTTCCAAAGCTCTCTGTTGTAGTTCTCCATTGTAGAGGCAGGAATGACCACAGTGCAGGTTTTCTAAGATCCAGCAGACCAGGTAAAGGAGGAGCAAGAGTTCTTAGTGGCTTTTTGCAGGTCTTTTTATTGGGATTTACCCGGTACACAGCAGGTAAGAGTGCTGGGGGGGCTGGGAGGCTGGCAGGCCTCCCAGCCCCCAGCAAGTCTTCATTCTATCTGGGTTCTCCGGCCTTCTCTCAGCTTCTGCTTCTTGTACTTCTCTCTCGGCTTCTCTTTTGGCTTCTGCTGGCGTCCCCGTGACGCCAACCTTAAAAGCCCACTCTTAGCCCAGGTGAATCCCATCTACCTCTGCCCACACCCTACTCCAGGTGCCCGCCATCAGGCATGCATTCAGGACTGCAAGGATCCATCATCTATCCTATGGCGGGAGGGCAGAAAAGCCTGACATTTTTCCTTACCCTACAGTCCACCCCCTCAGGGTTTTCTGCCATACAGTCTATATATATACAATTTTCTTAGCAAACAAACAATGCAGCCATGGCCCACAAAAGCAAATACATCACAATATAACAAAATTCAACAGAACACAAATAAGTCCAGGCAGGGCCCCAACCTAGTGGCAAAAGACAATTATTGGTACCAGCAGATGAGCCACCACATCTGCTGCCGAAGGCACTGCTCATACGAGGGAGGGGAACCACTCACGGCATCTACTGTAACACACCAGGAGCCGTCAGGCTTCCTGGCCTTCTCTGGCTGTGGTCTCGGCTACAAGCCACACACCGCATCCACCCCCAGGATGCACTCGTTCTGGATTAGTGACTCTATACTGCTGGGGGTAATCGCCAACCCTCAGGGTTTCTGTCTGCAGTCGCTCCAACACTCGGCCTTCATAGCCACCCATGCGACTCGCAGACACCTGCACTCAGGCCAACCCACTGCACAAGCACATGGGTCAGGGATCCAAACTCTACATTCAGCTTGTGCTCCACCCCAAGCCACGTTCCCCACCCGTCCCCCAAGGACGGGTTCCTCAGCTCCTCACCCTCACTCGACAACGAGCAGGGCATCACCCACAGGTGATTTTACGAGACTCACAGGTCTTCAGCATACTCAGGCTGCTTAACAGCCGCTCAGGGCTTCTCAACTTAGCGTCAGCACCAGCTTTTGCCTTCTCAGTTGGCTTTTCTCCTCTGCCTGGCTCCTGAGCATACACACAGGCTGCTTTTGGCCATAAAGGCCCACTGGCCACCCCCAGATTCCCAAAAAAAACAACCTGCCAAGGTTCTCCGCCTTCTGGCGGGATTGTCAGTCCAAGTTCGTCAGTCCGAGTCCATCAGTCCAAGTCCATTAGGCCTCTCCCTGGCATCAGCACCGGCAAGCTCCGAATCGTAGTCCTCTCTTCCCGACGATTCTTGCTGCCTCAGGGGTCACTGGCTGGTCCTCTCAGGGGTCATTGGCTGGTCCTCTCAGACGTCTCCTCCCTGCAAGGTCTCGTCCCGCAGCTCCCGGACCGTATCCACCTTCTGTGCCGCCATGACGCCTCCAGCATCGTCACAGGGAAACAGTCTGTTACTCCTTAGTCCCTCCAGGTCTTCGGAGGGCTCCATACCCGTCTGCATGGATCATCTTGCCGACTTACGCCAATTGTAAGGGCAGGAATGGCCACAGTGCAGGTTTTCTAGGATCCTATGCAGACCGGGTAAAGGAGGAGTCAGAGTCCTCAGTGGCTTTTGCAGGCTTTATTGGGATTACCAGGTACACGGCAGGCAGGGGTGCTGGGGGGCCGGGAGGCTGGCAGGCCTCCCAGCCCCCAGCAAGTCTTCACTCTATCTGGGCTCTCCGGCCTTCTCTGCTTCTCTCTCAGCTTCTTCTGCTCTTCTCGTCTTCTGTTGGCGTCCCTGTGACGTCTCCCTTAAAAAACACAGTCTCAAACCAGGTGAATCCCATCTACCTCTGCCCACACCCTACTCCAGGTGCCCGCCATCAGGCATGCATTCAGGACCGCAAGGATCCATCATCTATCCTGATGGCGGGAAGGCAGTAAAGCCTGACATTTCTCCTTACCCTACATCCATGTTACCCCAGTTACACATCTTTCTTTTGTCCTTTTTTTTTTTGCATAGAAGAACTGGGGTACAGGCCAGAGGTACAGAGGGTGAGAGGATTCACCAGAGACAGAGTGGGGAGCAGAACAGGCAGATCTACCGAAATACACTGCTGAGGTGAGACAGGAGAGAGGTCTGCTGTGCCGTGAGGATTGGCTCCCTTTCAGGAGATCCAACTCAGGCCTAAGTGGTGATAACTCTGACATTTAACCCCTAGGCCACCAGGGAGGCCCCCTAGTTATACATCTTTCTGTTTCTGCTGCTGTTTCAAATTAACCTGTCTTAGGCCCTTTTATCTCTGGACCCTGCTGTAGGGTAAGTGATTATCAGGCTCTTCTGCCCTCCTGCCATAGGATTAATGATGGATCCCTGTGGTACCGAATGCATGCCTTATGACGGGCACATGGAGTGGGGTGTGGGCATATGTAGGTGGGTACACCTGGGCTGAGACTGGGCTTATAAGGGTGGCGTCACGGGAACAGAACGCAAAACGACCAGCAGAAAAAAATAAGAGAGCAAGAGAAGCAGAAGAGAGAACAAGACCACAAGAGAATGCCAGAGAGCACAGAAAGAGTGAAGATCATGGGGGCGGGGGGTGTGTATGGGGGAGGAGGACTGCCAGGCTCCTGGCCCCCCTGCCTGCCGTGTACCTGGTAAAATCCCAATGAAAGCCTGAAAAAACCACCGAGGGCTGCAGGACGCCTCCTTTACCCGTCTGCTGGATTCATAGGAGATCCTGCCCTGTGGCCTTCCTGTGGCTACACCTGCCCTCTATGAAAATGTGATGAGTAATAGGTGATGGTGGGTGGGTTGCATTACTTCCCTCTCTCTCTTGGGCACCAGAACAATCCCACCCAGACTTCCATCATCACAAGGTAGCAATGAAATTTAACCACAGCCTCTGGGAACAAAGCTTTCCCCAAAAAGAATAACCCCAATGGCAAAAACAGCAAATCCTGTCACAGATTAGTAAAAAGGCTATTTTTCAAGTGGGTTGGGGAGGAGGAACGTAATTTGTACTTACTGCTCTACCTCTCACCTGCTTTGGTCTCATTAAAAGCAACACTGTCTTATTTTAGAAGCAAATCATGAAACTGCCGAAAGACCAGCTATTATATTGTTATGTCCAAAGGAGTTGCAATTCCAAAGAAAGGGAAGCAACAGAGATCTGAGTGAAGGTTTCCCTGCAGGTAATAATACATTATTTGGTATTTACTGACGCTTAAAGGATCCCTATATTATTTGACCAATATTTCACCCAACAATTTTCCTGTAATTTCTACTATTTGTGTAGGATTTCAACCCACACCACAAAATATTTTACATGGCTTATTCTTATGCCCGTTTATTGGAATGAAAAAGGGCTCCTCAAAGTATAAATTTTTCATTCTAAAGATGTAAATTATTGCTCTACTTATGGTATACTTTACAGTCTTTTCATGTCCTCCTTCTGCCTTAGTGACCCTGTCCTGCACTAAAAGTTACATTAATTAATTGATTACATAAGCCAAAGATAAGTAACCTCTTCCAATAGTCTGGTCAACAACCTTATGTGGCCTGTCGGTAAGAAAGGCTGGACCAAATTCTATTCTCAGGGAATAGAAAAGATAGAGCAATGACAGGGAAAGAAATCCATTAGAAAGGACAGAGATATACACCTGAAAATAGCTTCTTTTATCCCTACAGTACTGCAAGATAGTTTCTGTTCTTTGAATTGCAGGTTTGAGAAAATAAACAATAATGAAAGCAAAAATCACTGGAGCCTGGAGGGATAAATGAATGGTATACTACAAAGTCAGTGTCTTCTGCATAAATAGCACTTTTTCCATGTCTCCTGTTATATTTGAACTCCTTTGAAGGAAACAACTATGTCTTATTCATCTTTGACTTCCTTGTGCCTTGTATACAACATTGAACATAAAATTCAATTTTCTTTGATGAATGCACATCATTATGACTAGATAACATAGTGATCACAACTTTGAATCGCCTAAGACGTCTTTCTTTATATTTCCTTCCATAGATCTTATATTTTGGAAAATATTGTCTAACTTTCATTAAGTAATAATGCATTTTTTTACAAGGTGGCCATAAATTTCATTAGTTTCCAAATTATAAAATGCAAAATAATCTCCAGATATGTTATTGGAATTAAAAGGAATTGATCCAGTTTCCTGGATTCAAAATAAATATATCAAATGAATCCTATACAGATGACAGATACAAATAAAATTTAAAATGTCATTCAAAATGTCAGGCATTAATAAATATGAAGTATTGGAAATAAACAGACAAGAAATATGCAAGGCTTTTATGGTTAAATAACAATGTTTCATGAAAAGACTTTTTAAAATACCAAAATGCTTTACTCTTCTAATGCATTTACTCCACATCACATGTTGCGCTAATGGTAGGGCTCTGAATCTTGAGAGCTTATCTTCTTTCCGAGGCAGGAGAGGAACTTTAGTACCCATGAATTTAGTCACAGGAAAGTCATTTCTTGCCATCTGTACTAGTTTCCTATTGTTGCTATAACAAATCACTACAAACTTGGTGTCTAAGAATACCACAAATTTATTATCAGCGTTGCATTATTAGAAATCTGCAAAGGGTGTCACTGGGCTAAAATCAAGAGTTTGGCAGGACTGCATTCCTTTCTGGAGGCTCTAGGGAGAGAACCCCTTTCCTTGCTTTTTCTAGCTTCTAGAGGTGTCCCGTTTTCCTTGGCTCCTAGCTTCCTTCCTCCATCTTGAAAGTCAGCAACAGAAAGTCATGGTCTTCTCTCATCATGTCATTCAGACCTCCCCTTCTGCCTCCCTCTTCCACTTTTAAGAAGGATCCTGTTATCACATCAAGCCTTTCTGTATAATCCAAAATCTCCCTGTTTTCAGGTAAACTGATTAGCAACTTAAATTCCATCTGCATACTTGATTCCTCTTTGCTATGTATGGTGACATATTCACAGGTCTAGGGGATTAAGATGTGGACATCTCGGGGTGGGGGGGCTATTATTCTATCCACTACACCATCACCTGACAAGAGTTTATTGAGCACTTAATATGCACAGAGACCACTGTGCTCTGTCTCAAGGAGCCATCTGGGTGAGACAGAATTTATTTAGGAAAGGGTAAATAACAATAGAAGGTTTTACAGACCCCAGGAGAGGTAAGAAGATAACAGGAGTTTCTGCTCTGAAAATGTGAAAAGGGTGTGGGGTGTGGAGTGATCATTGAAGTGTTCCTTCAAGAGAAGGCTTCCTGGAAGAGGCAGAACTTGCTCCATCAGGCCTTAAGAAAGGGCAAGACTTGAATATAGTTTTAGTTGAAAAAGTCTTATATACTGTTAACTTAATTAAAGAAGGATTTCATTATACTAAGGTGGTTCTAATGCTTTGGTGGCCCATGTAAGCAAACCAAAACTTAAGCTTATAAATACCTTCTGGTTGAGAAATTGAAACCTAAGGATAACCCATTACAGTTAACAAGGCTTAAAGCTGTTGCCAATCAATTTCCTTTCTTTGCATCTGCACCTTCTCTATATACAGTTGAGCTGGGGGACATTGCTGACCTCCAAGTCAAA
Organism: Talpa occidentalis; assembly: GCF_014898055.3. Lineage (NCBI taxonomy): Eukaryota > Metazoa > Chordata > Mammalia > Eulipotyphla > Talpidae > Talpa > Talpa occidentalis. The sequence goes on from NW_023601543.1 coordinate 33,205,416, forward strand.
AGTCACCTCCCCAAAGATGTAACTAATAGCCTACTATTGACCTGAAGCCTTACCTATAATATAGACGACACATATTTTGTGTGTTATGTGTATTGTATACTGTTTTCTTACAATAAAATAAGCTATAGAAAAGAAAATACTGAGAAAATCACAAGGGAGAGAAAGTACAATTTATAGAGAGAAAGTACGATGTATGTATCGACATCTTGTGTTTACATCATCTGTTTACAAGAAAATCCCCATTTAAGTGAATCCACACAGTTCAAACCTGTGTTGTTCAAGGGTCAACTGTCATTCCTTCCCCTGGCTCTTGCTGGTAGAGCGCTCTTAATCACTTCTGCTTTGACTCTGATTGGAATCGATTTTTGCTCAAATAAACTCTTAAAATTTTAAATATGTCTCAGTTTATCTTTTAACAATACACACTTTTGAGTGCAGCTTCCCAGTGTAATGATTGGAACATGAAAGTACTTGCTGCTATTCAAGTAATGTCTCCATAACACTTAACAGCTTAAAAAGCACTGCGAGGATCTCATGTGATGTTCACCACAGCCCCAAGGGAAGTTGGGAGGGCAGGGAACCACGTGGACTTTGTCATCCTTAAATCCCCAGACCCTTTTCCAGGTTTACGTCTGCTCCCCATTTTCCTTCTTCCTTCCAGCCACGGGACACAGCGAGTTTTCTCTCCTTTTCCTCACTGTCTCCTTAAGCCAAGCTGTAGAATGAGACATAGTCTCATTACTGCCCCACTTCCTGGCTGCCCTGAAGCCAAGCACACAGGTTTGTTTAATTGTAAGGTTTACCTGAAAACTACTCTGGAGAAATGGTATCAAAGTAATAGAGATAAAGGAGTGACAAATGTTCCATCATCTTCAAAGTTTATATTATGGTGGTATCTAAACTATAATTTCTTCTACTCTTTTCAGTGGTTAAAAAAAAAGCGCACTACTGTGTTGGAGCCCTCTGCTTAGGGATCTTCATCAACATTGTCCTTCATCATCACTGTCATTCATCACCATCATAGCAGTAAGCAACCAAGGACTGCAATGTTCTGGTTGCTTTGCATATTTTAACTCATTTAGTTCTCACAGCCCACTTTATGGATTGATCAAATGAGGTAGACTTCAAGCCAAGGTAGACTGACTTTGGAATCTGGGTTAACCACTACACATACTGCCTCACTCCTCTTCCCTGCCACCACCCTGTTCTGCCTGTCCTCATAGATACTACTTAAACATTTTTCTCCATGAAGAACCAGGACGCTGGGGCCTCCCTGATAGTGCAAGGGGTTCAGATGCAGCACTATGAAGCAATCCACAGCCACTATAGCACGAGTTCAATCCCCGGCCAAGAAGGTGACCCATATGGTGCAGGCAGACCTCTCCTGACTCACCCACTGCTCCCCTCAGCAGTGTATTTCAGTAGATCCACCTGTTCTGTTCCCCACTCTGTCTCTGGTGAATCCTCTCACCTCCCACAACTCTGGCCGGATCCCCAGCTCTTGTATGCATAAATAAATAAATCTTTTTAAAAAGATGTCTTAAAAAAATAAAATGTGTTAGGGAACATTCCTTCTTCATGTATTTTTAAAAACAATTTAAGCAAGGTGGGTATTAGTTCATCTTTAGAAGTTTGATGAAATTCATATATAAAGCCATCTGGTCTTTTTTTTCCAGAACATTTTTTATTACTTTTCCAATTTTGGGGCTTGCGATTAATTTGTTCAATTCATCTATTTCTTCCTGGTTAGTCTTTTTTTCTTAAGATTTATTTTATTTATTTATACAAGCACTAGGTATAGTCAGAAGCGCGGGAGGGTGAGAGAATTCACCAGAGCCAGAGTAGGTTGCAGAACAGGCAGACTGACGAAACACACTGCTGAGGGGAGCAGCAGGCACAGCAGGAGAGGTCTGTCGCACCATGTGGGACCCTTGCCAGCAGCCGGGGCTCGAAATGGCGCTGCAGAGGCTGTGGGCAGCTTCTCAGCCCAGCACTCAGCCGCTGCGCCACCGGGGAGACCCTTTTCCTGGTTAGTCTTGGTAGATTATGTTGATCTAGAAATTTATTCATTTCTTCAAGGTTATTGAATTTATTGGCATATAGCTGTTTATAGTAATCTCTTATGATTTTTTTATTTTTGTGATTTTTTTATTTTTTATTTTTATCACTATCTGTGGTGATTTCTCCTGTTTCATTCGTGATTCTGTTTATTAATGTTTTCTTTCTTTTTTCTGTCAGTCAAGCTAGAGTTTTAGCTATTCTGTTTATCTTCTCAAAGAACCAGCTTAGTTTCGTTGATTTTTATTTTGTGTAGTCTTTTTGATCTTTATTTCATTTATATCTGCTTTTATCTTATTATTTCCTTCTTTCTCAATTTGGGCCTTGTTTGTTCCTCTTTTTCAAGTTGCTTTAGGTATAATATTAGATAATTTATTTGGTATTTTTAATGTGGACCTGTTTTGCAATAATCCTCACCCTGAAGACCATATTTGCTGCATACCATAGATTCTGGCAGCTTGCATCATCGTTTTTGGTCATCTTAAAGTATGTTTTAATTTTTGCTTTGATTTCTTCTTTGATCCAATTACCATTAAACAACATGTTTAGTCTCTATGTATTTGTAGTTGATCTCCGAAAATTTATAGTTGATTTTTATGGCATTATGGTCAGAGAAGATACTAGGTATAATTTGATCTTTGTAAGGTTTTTGACAATTGACTTGTGCCCCAAGATAATGTCCATTCTTGAAAATGTTCAATGTGTATTGAAAAAACATGTATGCAGCAGTTTTGAGGTGATGTCTGTTAGACCTAGTTGGTCCATTTCCTCACTTTAAAGCTGTTGTTATTCTATTTATGCTTTGTCTTGTTGATCTGTCCATTGTTGTGAGGTATTACGTTTCCCTTGTATTATTGTGTTGTTTTTAATATCTCATTTATATTCTGTTATTGTCTTATGTATCTCAGTGCTCCATCATTTTGTGCATATATATTTATGAGTGTTATTTCTTGTTGCTGTATTAGACCCTTAGTCATAATAAAGTGTACTTCTCTATGTCTTAATGCCTTTCTTAATTGAAAGTCTATTTTATCAGATATACATATAGCTGTTCCTGATTGTTTGTTTGCCGTTTGCTTATATAACTGTCTTGCAGTCTTTAAACCCAAGTCTATACTTGTCTTGTTTGTAAACAGTAGAATGTTGGACATTGTTTTGAAATCTATTCAATCACTCTACATCTTTTGACTGGTGAGTTTAGGCTTTTTACATTTAAGATTATTATTGCAACATAAGTGCTCATTGACATTTTGTTATATTTTGTTTTGGTTGTCTTGTCTTTTTAACTCTTCTGTCATGCTCTGAAGCTCCAATGATTCAGGACCTCTTTTAGTTAGTTTTTTTTTTCCTTTGGCATTTGTGAGTGCCAGAGTTGTATGGTGGGGATCCACACAGTGATCCCCTCTTCCAAGCCAGCTTCTCAGTCTCAGTGCCTCTTACAGTCATGTCCATATCCACTGTAGGCTATTTTTAAGCAATAGATGCAGAGCTGAGCACAGATTGTAGTTGATATTGGAGGTCACAGGCAAGTAGTTGTTCTCATTCCTCTCCATCACAGAGTCTTATCCTGGGGTGTCTGCTTCAGCTGTAGGTAGGTGAGCAAGCTCTAGTTTAAGTATTTCTTCGTGGGAATAGTAGGTGTTTTGGATATCTCAGCCTGGGCTTTCTATAGGGAAAGCCCTCTTCTAGAGGGAAGTCCAGGTGTTCTGACACAATTCAGGCCACAGCTGTTGTGTTACAAATCTCAAATTCAAGCTCGTAATCCTGTCTCTGTGGCCCCACCTATGCAGTTCTCCAACGATGTACCCTATATCCTGGGTACCTGCTTGTGCACCCTGTTATCCAGTGAAGGACCAGGTCTTAAGAACTCCAAAGTTGGGCCTCCCTGGTGGTGGAAGGGGTTAAGCACAGCACTGTGAAGCTGTCTGTAGCCTCTTCAGCATGAGTTCGATCCCCGGCCAGGTAGCTACCCACATGGCGCAGCAGACCTCTCCTGTCTCGCCCTGCTGTTCCCCTCAGCAGTGTATTTCAGTCAGTCTGCCTGTTCTGCTCCCCGCTCTGTCTCTGGTGAATCCTCTCACCCCCTGCACCTCTGGCCTGTACCCCAGTTCTTGTATGCATAAATAAATAAATCCTTTAAAAAATAAAAATAAATAAAAATGAACCCCAATGTTGCCATGTGCCAGAGTCAATAGCTATAGGGGGCTCTGAATAGCACCCACTTCCCCCTTGTGTGGATTGTAATGACCTGTTATCACGCTAAACAAGTTCACTTAAAGTTTTTCCTATAGCTTTCTACCTACTGATGCTCTAGTGTGAGCTGTGATCTTCAGTTCTCCCCTCACGTCTTTTTGGCTTTGTTTTATAAAAATTGTGTTGTGAGTATCTGGAGGAGGCCAGCCCAGGGTTTTCATTCTGCTGCCATCCTGCCAGATTTCCGGGGCTACATTGCTACTCCTCCATATGTGCACCAGCTTCACTTGCCCACCACCACACCTCCTGTGCCAGTGCCTTATTCTCTTCCTTCTCCCACCATGCCCTTCCTACCCGCTTTTCCCTCTGGTAACCAGTATATTTTTCACTACATCTAAGATTTCTTTGTCAGTTTATGGGTTTGTTGTTGTTGTTGTTATTTATATTCCAAAGATACACGAAGCCATCTGATATCTGTCACCTTCTGACTTAATTCACTTAACATAATGACCTCAAGCTTCACCCATTTGGTTCCAGAAGGCACTGTTTCATTTTTTTAATAGCTGAGTAGTAGTCCATTGAGTATATGTTGCACAATTTCTTTGTCCAGTTGTCTGTCAATGGGCACTTAGGTTGGTTTTATGAGTTGGCATTTGTGGATAGTGCTGCTCTATTCGACTACTTCCAGCAAGTCAAGCTCTCCCCAGAGTCAGATCATCCTCCAGGAGAGCTGATATACTGAAGTTTCTAAGGTAGCTTGGCTGAGGTCAAAATGGCAGTGGGTAAATGCAGTTCTTCAGAAAAGCCACCTTAAGGCAATTTCCTTTGCATACTTGCTTCCTGCCCTGCTTCTCCTGAGGTCACCTATGGGTAGCCACTATGTATGAAACCTTTCTTGAGAGAAATATTAGTAAATGTCTTATCAAGGAAGGCAATGATGAGACAAGAGAGAATATTTTTACCCTTACCCAAGAAGATTGTTATTCCCTGAACAGGTAAAACACCCGACTAGGGAAAAATACTTATGATTCTCTTAGATAGGGCTGGCCTATTGAACCAGGGGAGGAAAGTAGAATGCATTTATTAATTCCTAGAAACTCTGTGGGTTTGTGTGCATCTTTCGCATCTTAAAGACTCACAGATCCTGAGCTGGACAGAGGTCTCATTCCTGAAAAAATCTCTCCAGAATCCAGGTTGCTTAATTAACCTGCTGCTTAGACAGATTCCAAAACACCTCGTGACAATGAGGAACTGGATTATTAACCACTGCCTCTCAGTTTTTGTTCTGGTAAGTTATGTTTCACTTCCTGTTAATTACTTTTAACACAGTAAAGAGATTTTATGTTTGTTAATACTCACAAAGTTACTTGAAGGGAAAGATTCCATGCCAATATTGGACTCATCAAAGCCAGTTATCAGTTAAAAATTCCAACTTCAAGATTATTTATATAATTTTTACATAGTCTTCTGTGTGTGATATTTGTTACCATCTTAGAAAAGGGAAAAAACTCCAACTCTAGAAATTGTTTGATAAAAGGAACAAATAACATAAACCATAATTTGAGATTTCTATTTTCATTTTTTCTTTCTCTTATTCTCTTCCATCTTACTTCTAGCTAGCGCCACAGAGCATTGATTTATCCTCATTCTTCCTTATACTGCTCACATCAAGATTTCATATTTATTGAGATGTGAATCTATACTCTTGAAACTTATACAATATTATAAACGAATTTTCTTCAATAAAAATTTCATAGAAATCATGATTGTTTAATATAGACACGATTTTTGAAATCATAAGCCAGCAGTATCCATTAGAAATACAATCAGTCAAAAGGGAGGGTGTTTAGGAGGAAAAAATTATAATGTGAGTCACATCTGTAATTTTTAAAATTCTAATACCTACATTGAGAAGGTTAAAAAAAAGAGAGATTAATGTCTAGTAGTAAATTTTGTCTAACCCAATACATGAAAAATGTTATCCTTTCAGCATGCAAGAAATATTAAAAATACTAATGAGATAACTTACATTCTTCTATTGTACTAAATATTTGAAATTCAGTTTGTATTTTACACTTACAGCACATCTCAATTAGGGCTAACCACATTTCAAGTGCCCTGTAACCACATGTGGGGGATTGCTATGGCATTGTGTAGTGCAGACAGAGACCAGCTCCTGGCTTTTACAAGGGAAAATGAGAAGCAGATGTCACACTGTCACACAGTGAACTGACTGCAGAGCCATCACTCAAACCCAGCTTCCCGGGTTCAGGTCAGAACTCCTTTGCCATAGCACTTAGACACAACCCCCTTCTCTAAACCCACAGCTTCATTCTTTCATTTCTGAACCCACCCCACCCCTAACATACACCCCCATACCCCCGCCCCCACAAGCAGATGTACTGAAATACACTGCTGAGGGGAGCAGCGGGCTAGACAAGACTAGGTCTGCTGTGCTATGTGGGTTGCTGCCTGGCTGCCCAGGGATCGAACTTGAACTGGTGCTACTGTGGCTAGGGATAGCTTGAAAGCGCTGTCCTTAAGCCCTGTGCCACCAGGGAGGCCCCATTTGCATTTTTTACCTTTGTCTTACTTTTTGCTTGGAAAGTTTATCACCCATAACTCACATTTAACTATCTGGCTTTGAATTTCCATCCTCCACCAATCTTGCTGGGAGGCTCAGACTTCGTGCTGTCTCTGACATATACTTCTATGCATGATGTATTTTTAACAAAAAAATAAATTACTCAGAAAATGTTTTTACCCTTCCTTCCTGTGAGGTCTTGTACTATCTTTTCTTTTTCCACTTATGGTGGAGGAAATGATAGTCAAGGTGGAAAATCCTCGCAGATGACACTGTATTTCATCATTCACTTTGATGGTGGACTAATAGAATTCTTTGTTTCTGTGTCCATCTCAGATCCTGAAATATTTCTGCTCCCTCTAAATAAGTTTCTCTCCTTTGTCTTCTCCTTTGTCTTATGAACTCTTGAGATGTTTAAGGATCTTACCTTTCTTTTCCCACTAGGGTCAAAGAATCTCTGGAAGATACTCAATGCTGGAATGTGTGTCTGAGCAAAAGATACAGGAAGAAATTGAGAGGTAAAATCAGTTTGGAAATATAACTGTAGCCAGCAGCCAGCCAGAGCTCCTACTTTGCACCAAACATTGTATTAATCACTTCACATCATTATTTCATGTTGTGAGATAGCACTGCTGTGAGATAGTATTATTACCCTCATTTTAGAAAAGGGAAAAAACTCCAACTCTAGAAATTGATTGATTAAAATAAATTGATTGGTTAGTGTTATTTTTCTCATTTTACAAATGAAGAATTGGTGTTCAGAGAAGTTAAGATTATAGAACTAGAAGTGATGGAGCTAGAATTTGAGCCCTCTAGAGGATAACTTGCCCCCATAGGTACTTATGTGCAAAGTTTTCTTTACTTTTATTTATTTATTTATTTATTTATTTATTTATTTATTTTTGTGGGACCCTCGCCAGTGGCCGGGGATTGAACTGACGCTGCAGAGGCTGCAGGCAGCCTCACAACCCAGCGCTCAACCACTGCGCCACCAGGGGAGGCCCCTTTATTTACTTTTAAATTATTGAATTGCAATTGCTTTGGCCTAACAACTACTGAGCAACATTTCATTTCTAATATTTCTGGCCTCACGGCAGTGGAGCAACATTTTGTCCCAGTGGAACCAGATCTTGGACCCTTGGTTGTGTACCTTGTCCATTGTGAGGACTAACTTGGCTGGGACCTTAAAATATTTAACATGGAGGGGAGGGTATGTTTCTGTTTTATCACCAACAGGACTGCTTTGGGTTCCAACAAAAAAGGACCAGTCTTATTCCAGAGCTCCAGCCATTAGCGATCCAGTTGCCACCCAGGATGCCACCTATGCGGGTCGAAAGGAGAAAGGAGGATCCCTTCCCAGTGACTGTGCAGTCCTCCACGACATTAGATCCAGACTTGATGTCCTTGAGGCTGCTGTATGCTGACTTGGTGAATATCAACAAGCCCTCTGGACACCACAGACTCAGTTGTGGTTTGTGATACCATTCTATGTAACTCCTATTCCTTTTGGTACAACCTCTCCCGAAGATACGTTCAAAGACAACTTGATGGTACATTCCATAGTAACCTTGGACTCGATGTCATAGACTTTGGAGACAGACTACAGCAACAATTGACACGATTGCAGCAGAAAGCACAAAATGCCACATTGGCACATTTAAATGACATTGCCTGTTGGCTGAATCCAACAAAACTGGTTCTCAGGACGCAATGTTGGAGTTTGGATTTTGTTTGGTATAGGTTTATTGTTTTTGTTAATTTTTTCTTGTCATTTTAAAAGCCCTGTGCTGCCTGTTGCAGAAAACTCTTTGTGTTAAAGCTAGGCTGATATCCCTGTAAGAGGAGGCCACCCTATTATTCATTACACTAAACCTTGTTTTTGCATATCTGTTACTCTGCATAATCCTACACAAAAGCAAATGAAGAAGCCCAGTGGGAGTGGAAACAAGTGAATGCCACCCCACTACCATATTCACTGTCAAGGCTGCATTAAAAAACAAAAAGGGGGAGATGTTGGAGACCCCCTAAGGCATGAAGTACTGAGACAAAGAGAATGTCAAGGTCATGACTGGAAGACTGGTCAACATGGGCTGGAAGACTAGCCTGTTTCTAGACCACGACGTCCTTTATTGTGTCAGCAAAGCTATGCCTGAGAATCAGTCAAGAATAGAAAGGGAGTAGAATATACCTGATAACACAGAACCTTGGTCGTGAATGTGTGCCTAGACAAGGCTGAATACTAAGAGAATGGTTCGTTGTCTAATAACTAACAAAGAGTGGAAGGTGACAGTTTGTATCAATAAAAATGAGTTGCACTGGAAACTCGGGACACTTGAGCTTGGACTGAGAAGCCTTGTGTCTCCTGGGTTCCGCTTCTTTTAAACTCTATTATATGTCTGTCAATTCTTTATTCCTCGGTTCTTTCAGATTCCTCTCCTCAATCATGTTCACCAGAGCTGGTCTCTGGCAGAGCCCAAGGAGTTTGAGTCCAATAACACAATTCCAATCATTAGGTTATGCTGCTCAAGGTATGTGAGTATTCCAATGTATTAGGCTTAAGGTTCTTTACTCAGGGGCTAGGATGGTTTTGACCCATTCTGGGGTCAGGGTAAATATTAGAGGAATCCCAGTAACTTAGAGTTCTGTTCAGTTACAGATTAGCTCCTCCAAGTTTGGGCAACAAGTGCCCAAGTTGGTTGGTCTCCAAGGCACTGGGCAGTGGGTTCCTTATTTCCACCTTTGCCAATGCAGAGGCAGAGTTGGGACAGACAAAAGCAGTCTGAAGAGCTCAAATGAGTCCAAAGCAATGATAGGTTAATTTGCAAAGAGACTCACAATCTAAAAACAGGAAAATGTGTGTGCTAGGGTGTAATTAAAGAGGCTGGCCCATCTGGAATTGGTTTAGTCCCTTTCAGATGAGTATTGTTACAGATGTTAAATTTATTCTTTGTTTCTTTAGAAATCCATCTATTCACTCATTGCCATCTTTCAGGGGCAACTGTTCAATGTTCCAGTCCAGGAGTTAACAAGGACTAGATAAAAGGCCAGTAAAAAGCCAGCTAATATCTATTTTAGACTTTTCAGGCCATATTGTCTCCATCACAATTAGTCAACTCTTTCATTGTATCAAATAAGTGGGCGAGGCTAATTCCAACAACACTTTATGGACACTGAAATTTGAATTTCATTTAACTTTCACATGTCATGAAGTAGTTTTCTTTTTTTGATTTTTTTCCACCATTCAAATATGTGAAAACCAATCAACCAATGACAACAACAGAACATAAAACCCATTCTTAGCTTGCTGGCTGTATAAAATATGTGGTAAGGCAGATTTGGCCCATGGGTCTTGGCTTGCTGACACTGCTCATTGGCATCTAATGTGTGTCTCAAAGTGCTAAGAAACTCCGAAAGCAAGTTAGATACTAGGGGCATTATACTTAATTAAATTGAAACACACTGGCAGTGCAAGGGGTTAAAACACAACCTATGAAGCTGTCTGCAGCCTCTGCAGCATGAGTTTGATCCCCCAGCTGGCCAGGGAGCAACCTACATGGCGCAGCAGACCTCTCCTGACTCGCCCGCTGCTCCCCTCAGCAGTGTACTTTGGTCAATCTGCCTGTTCTGTTCCCCACTCTGTCTCTGGTAAATCCTTTCACCCCCCCCCCCACACCTCTGGCCTGTACCCCAGCTCTTTTATGCATAAATAAATAAATCTTTTTTAAAAATTGAAAGAGACTAATGCAAAATAGTCAAAATGATGACTCTTTCTTATCCTTTATCTACTCCTCCCCAAATCCAAGCTTTATTCTTTGCTATTTTTTCCTTCTCTAGGTTACTTAGCTGGGACTGATTATTGTCATATTTGTGCGTGCCTTCCTGTCATATGAGAAGGCCGCAAGTACTTCTACACAAGAGAAATCCTGGGGGTGAGTATCATAGTTGTAATTTGGGGATTCTCTTTTTTTCTTATTTCTGACCCCAGGCCCTGGAGGACCAGTGCCTGGATTTCCTCCAGGGGTAGGGTTGCTAGATGAAATAGAGGATTCCCAGTGTAGGGGCAAGAAGACACAGAGCAGTATCTCTATGATTCAAGCAGATGGGTAAAGGAGAGGGTCCTGGAGTCCTCAGTGGCTTTTTGCAGGCTTTTACTAGGATTTACCAGGAACACAGCAGGCAAGGGGTGCCGCCCAGCCCCCAGCAAGCCTTCACTCTCTGGGATCTCTGGCATTCTCTCATGCATGGCCTTGTTCTCTGCTCCTTTTGCTCTGTTGTTCCCCTTTTCCTACATTATAATGTAAATGTAACAACAAATGCTTTTATTTATTTAGCAAGATACACTGAGCACTATACTAAGAATGAAGAATGATAGTGAATAAAACAGTCTTAATGCCTGGTATTTATGAGTTACAGTTGTGGGGGGTGTGTGATAAATTGATGTGCTCTAGCACTGTGAAGCGGGGGCAGTGATGGGTCTGTGATAGGGTAGTTCAGAGATTTGTTCTTCCTGTTGTCTTGCACATCTGGGGCAAAATGTTGACGACAAGTTTGTCCCACAATCTCTAGAAACAACGTGAAGAGCAGAGATGATTTTGTTTGTTTGTTTGTTTGTTTTTTATGTTTTACCTAATCTTTTATTTTGGAAAAATATTTTTAAAGCAATGCTATTGCTCACTATGTAGAAACTTTAATGGAATATTAAGCAACTCCAATTTTGAGACAGTTTTTTTTGAAAGGTGTAGAAACAACCAAATTTATTTAGCAGTTGGTATAGTGATTCTGTGAGTGCTATTACTAAATTTCGTGGGGGTACTTGTTCTTTTTAATTTTATTTAATTTTATATATTTTTACATCATTTTTGCACAGTGATGGTCTCACTCATAGCAGGAATTTAGAAAACCTAAATAAGGGACCAAGAAAAAGACTAATTATAATAAAGTAAAAATCAAAATCAACAAGCAACTATAAACCAGAGACACACTGTGGGGGCAGGGGAAGGGGAAGATGGATTAGGGTCAAAATAAGGAGGATGGGAATTGTGTGGGGAATATAACCAAGATGAAAATGCATACACTCTGCAGGAGCAGATATGATTTTTGACCAGCAGAGAAGATAGAGTTTTCCCAGTGTACATCTCATACATACGTCCACACCCTACTCCAGGTGGCCGCCATCAGGCATGCATTCAGGACCGCAGATCCATCATCAATCCTAATGGTGGGAGGGCAGAAAAGCCTGATACTTTTTTACCTTACCCTACACCCAGTTAAATTTGAATTTCAGAAAAATATGAAATCAGTTTTCTTTGGTAGAAGTACATCTAAATAGTGCATGGGACATAGGGATACTAAAAATATTCTTTTTTTAATCTGAAGTTCGAGTTGAGCTTGGTGCTCTGTATTTTTGTTCAATAAATCTGACAGCCTTGTCTGAGATAATCTTCCCAGAACCAATAATGAAAGCACACAATAAAGATAACAATTAAGCAGTGGTTTTCAAACTGGTTTCCATGGAAAATCAGGTGCTCTTATAGGTGCCCTCTATTTCAAATAAAGCAGCCTTTATGTAATGGACTCATGATTTTAAGAGTCTGATTGAAGAGAAATAGAAAACAACTTGAAAACCATTGCTGTTGACTGATCTCACAGAAAAACATATCACACAAGAGGGGATGCTTTGGTGGGGGTGTGTTGTGGAGGGGGCCATGGCAAAACTCAAGGCTTGCAGAAAGGTGGGGTTAGATCAGACTAACAACAGGATAGAGAAGATTGGAGAAGTGGCAGCTCAAACCCAGAAAAGGAAGGGTGGGGAGGGGTAGGGCACATTGGTGTGGAGGTGAGCAGGAGGCATGGAGGCGAGAATCATTCTTTTACAGACTCATCAAGCTGGTCACTACCTGATTAGAAAAGCCAATTTTTATTCAGTACCAGGTAGGGACTTCAGTTATATCACTTTCTTTTCAAGGGTGTCCTTTCTTTTTTGTAGGAAGGGTTAGCTTTCCATAAAAACCCACCCAATATACATGTTTAAAGACAGCTTGTTCTTTTTAAAAATACTCCTTTTCTCTCCACAATCAAAGGATCCGTGTTGAGATCACAACTAATTTGAATGTTCTGTTCATGGTTTATTTCACCCTGCTGTTTTCCATTTTAGATGTTGGTCCTTGATCTTTCTTTGGAAACTATAACTCTAGAGGCAGTGTTAATTCGTTTTAAAAATAGCTTTTTATTAAGAGAATGATGCAATAAATGTGAGTTGTTATTAAGATCTGAATTGCTTTATGATCAAAAAGTCAGCAGCAGCAAAATGAATCATGCTCATAGCCTGTAGACATTTCATTTTTTAAAAGTCCTCTCTTTTAGAAAAAATGTAATTATAAATAATACTGCTTTCAATGAGATCAAAGTTATATAAGTGTATAAATAAAACGTAAAATTGCCCTCCTGCCCCTCTCCCCTGAGAGAACCACTGTTGCTAGTTTGGGGTGTGTGTGTACAGATACTCAGTGATGTGTGGTCACACACATCAGACCTATACGTTTTGTTTTTGAGGTCGGTACTATTTTTATTTACTGTTTAAATTTCCTGATACAATTTTCTCTTTTGGTGTGCCACTCTGGGAGTTTTTATAAACGTGTATACTAGGACACAGCTTTTGGTTTCAAGCAAAAAAAGGGATCACATTGTAGATGTTGACTGGAAATTGCTTTTTACACTAATGAGTCTCCGCTATCTTTCCCTGAGAGTATGTAACCAGTGATGTGGTGGAACCAGCTCATACCAGCTTACAAAAACAAGCTGTGTGCATTTCTTTCCTACCCTGCATTAAGTGATGTTCAGTGGCATCAAGTTGTTATCTTGAAACCTGCCATCGTGGGAGCATTTACATCATGTAAATTGGCAAATGCTGAAAATCAAGATCCCCCTCCCCTGAAAGCTGGTTATTAAACACTTACCTAGGCTGTACCCTGCATATAGTTGTTCTTATCCTCTTAAGAGCATAACAGTTCATGGCATTTATGTTCCATAATTTGTTTAATCATCCATAGGGTATTTCTTAAATTTGTGCTCCCTCTAGGAAAATCTACAGAGCTATTTGATTCACTATGAAGCAGAGCAAACAAGTAGGAGAGGAAGCAATTTAAATCCATAGCCAATGAGGCATTAATGACAGCGGCAGCTCAATTAGAACATGGGTTCCTATTGAGGTTGAAAAGTGAGCATAAATTGGGATATTTCAATGTGCTGCAATGGGGAAAAAAGATTTGCTTTAAAAAGTGTTCATCCCATACAGATAGCTCCTTCTAGAATACGGAACTGTGATATCACAGTCCTATGTTTACAATTCATTTGTCAGTTTTCATTTTAAGAAACCCCTGTGACTCAAAGAAGCAAACTGTGGAGATCAAGGTGGATGGGGAGGATCTTTGAGATGAGCAGAGAAAATTTACTCAGAAATGGAACAAGCTGTCTCTACCAAAAAACAGTTGGAATGTGACTCAGCAGAGGGAGAAAACACAGGTCATGTGGAAGAGCCAGAAATGGAAAGCAGTACGGCAATTCTTGTTCACTGCACTGCCTCACGTTGCACGCCGCTGTGGAAGTGTAGCCTCGCTTACTGAATGCTGTCATGGTGTCCGGTGCTTGGGTTGTATGGCAAAATAGCTTTTGTGCCAAGAGACTATTAGAAAAAAGCCAAGAAATTGTTAAGTCTTACCCATAGTCTCCCTTTCAGCAATGCATTGACAGTCACACCTGTAAAAAGCTGGCCAGTAAGCTGGCGCTAACCGGCCAGCAAATTTTGATTTTTAGATGAGAAAATTGTATTTACAGAAAAACCCATGAGGATTAACCAAATTTCATCAACATTATTTTGTTAGTAATAATTGACATTACCAAAGTGGTTTAAGATGTCTTATCACTTGTTATATAAGACACATTAAAATGTAAATGTAGTTTTCATGCCATCTTATCCTTTAGTTTTCTTTTATATTCCAATTTGTAGCAAATCTAAAATTAAGGCAGTGTACATGGACTAGATTTGCTTGTAAATTATGCTGCCTTTTACATCAGATATGACGTCAATTTTAAGGCCATCTGCAAATTAAGTGACCTTTCCATTATAATTCCTAAATTCCATTATAATTCCTAAATTTAATTTAATTTGGTGCTTACCAAATGGAACTAGAAATGCATAAGAGAAGCTCATAAGTTTTAAAGGGAAAATATTACACTAACAATATCATAAATGGACCAGGGATTTCCAAAGAAGTTTGCAGACATACATTAAATGTTGTATAATGATTAAGTCTAGAATATTGTTTACATATTGTTTATTGTTTAGACCACACACTCTAAAACCTAGTGAGGGCTACGCTGGTGGTGCAAGGGGTTAAGATACAACCTATGAATCTATCAGCAGCCACTGCAGCACGAGTTCAATCCTCGGCCAGGAAGCTACCCACATGGCACAGAAGACCTCTCCTGTCTCACCCGTTGCTCTCCTCAGCAGTGTATTTCAGTCAATACACCTGTTCTGTTCCCCACTCTGGCTCTGGTGAATCCTCCCACACACCCCACACCTCTGGGCTGTACCCCAGTTCTTGTATGTATAAATAAATAAATCTTAAAAAAAAATTAAAACCTACTGCTGCCATCACTGCTGCTGTGAAATTGTGAGTCCAGATCTTGCAGTCCCAGATATGACAACTCCACTCAGGGAGCAGTTGGACAGAGTTGGTGAGAAGTTGGAATTAGCTACCAGGATGTTGAGCATATTCTGTCCAGACTATGCCTCGTCAAGCTAGTTTCCATGTTAAATGCGTCTTTGAAGCACTGATCTCGTGCTTTCTAGCAGTTTCTACTGCAGTATCATTTTGTTCTTGATGTATGTTGCCAGGCCACCCAAGGAAATATGAAATTCTAGTCTCAGAAGTTCTCCCCTTACAAATCTCTACCAAACTTTAAAAATTATCCCCTGAGGGGTTTACTAGTCTGGCCTAGACTTTATTCAATTATTGAAGACATCAAAAATATAAGTGGTTGGGCCTCCCTGGTGGTGCAAGGGGTTAAGCACCGCACTATGCAGCAATCTGCAGCCACTGCAGCATGAGTTCCATCCCCAGCCGGCCAGGGAGCAACACACATGGTGCTGCAGACCTCTCCTGTCCTGCCTGCTGCTCCCCTCAGCAGTGTATTTCAGTAGATCTGCCTGTTCTGCTCCCCACTCTGTCTGCCTTAAAATATATAAGCTTTACATAAGTGCAAATGATATATATGTGATCTTAAAGATTGTGTTACAAATGACAAACAAAATCATAACTGACTGTATTAAGCAAATATACTTGTTGCAAAATATTACATCCATAGAATGTCTTTGTTAACATGAAATTGAAATAGATTAGGAATTAATAAATTGGTAAATGTATAGTCAACCCTTTCCCAACCGTTGTCATGGAAATTTCTCCTTTTTTTTTTTTTTTTAAGGATTTATTTATTTATTTATACAAGCACTGGGTACAGTCAGAAGCGCGGCAGGGTGAGAGAATTCACCAGAGCCAGAGCGGGGAGCAGAGCAGGCAGAGGGACCGAAGTACACTGCTGAGGGGAGCAGCGGGTGGCAGGAGAGTTCTGCGCGCCATGTGGGACCCTCCTCCGGTGGCCGGGGAGCAGCCGGGAATCAAACCAGCGCTGCAGAGGCTGCGGGCAGCTTCGCAACCCAGTGCTCAACCGCTGCGCCACCGGGGAGGCCCGGAAATTTCTCCTTTCAATATTAAGTTCAGCAAATTTTCTGTTGTTTGCAAACAAGGAGCCTGGCCTGATTGTACTAACTACACCGGGAAGGAAGAGGGGAGGAGGGGGCAGCCCTGCCCTTTTCGAGATCTCAGGTAAGTGGACTAGTCCCAGGCTCACCTGAGAGATGGAGAAATGAAGAGGCTGAAGATCTCTTCTCTGCTCTGCTCCAGTTGGCCTTGGCCTGCACTGGAACCTCTGCTTCTTGTCCAAACTTTAACAGCTGGTCCTGGTTCCAGTGTGATGAAATCTGCCGTCCTTCCTGAGGGAGGCCTGCTCAGTGAGTCCTAACCATTCCTAGGTCAACCTTCACATTAAAGGCAAGGCACTCTTGGCTCCTTAATAAGAGCACTGAAGGGCCTCCCCTGCTGGCGCAGCGGTTGAGCGCTGGGCTGCAAAGCTGCCCACAGCCTCTGCAGCGCCGGTTTGATCCCCGGACGCTGGCGAGGGTCCCACATGGCACGACAGACCTCTCCTGTTGCACCCGCTGCTCCCCTCAGCTGTGTATTTCGTCAGTCTGCCTGTTCTGTTCCCCGCTCTGGCTCTGGTGGATTCTCTCATCCTCCCACGCTTCTAACTGTAGCCAGTGCTTGTATAAATAAAAAAAATAAATCTATTAAAAAAAAATAAGACCACTGAACACCAAGCCCCTGGGAATGAAAGCCAGAGCTCTCCTTTGGTAGCCAAGGGATGGGCAAATGTGGATGGGTGTTGGCAAGGTCTGTGTAAGACATGTTGGATAGTGAATTTCATAAAGCTTCCTGGAGACACCTGACCGTGGTGCCTTTACATTTGTTGTTCAACAAGTTCACACTGAGAAAGCCACTGGATCACAACCTCACCTTCCACCAACTGGAGGCGTACATGATATGCCTACACACAGGTAACTGAGACAAACCATGAAACTGCAGACCCCAACACATCCAGAGTCTAGACTCATTCATCCATGCAGATGGACATTCAAAAAATATTTATTGACTACCTGGCATTATTTGCCAGGCACTATTCCAGGCCTGTTTTCATGTAGCATATTCTATTTTTATGGGAACAGAGTGAGTATAAAGAAGATCTTAGATTTCTCTGCAATGAAGGGTGCATTGGGCACTTTCTGTGGACTTGGCCTTCCACTGCACACCATTGATAGGATTCTCTGATTCTAGTGAGGCATACCTGCCATGATGTTCCTGAAACACCTCTTACAGTCTTTTTAACCCTTCCATTTAGATAGTCACATCATCGCACACTTGTTTAACTTTTAACCATAGAGCAGAAGCCGACAGGTCACAGATGGACCCTTCGCTTTCATTCTCTCCAGCCTATCTCGTGGTGAGATAGAAGGAGATGCTTGGCTAAACCCCATCCCATGCCCAAACACAGTAAGCTGACTTGACGGGATCTGGTCATAAGCACGAAGTGCATGGTGTCCTTGGCAGATGCATGTCAGGTTGACATTTCTCCCTTCACGGGCAGTGGAGCGGGGGACATTCACGAGCACTGCTGGTCTCACTGAGGTGCTCATCACCGTCGCTCTGATTCTCACAGTGACTTCAGCTGTGGAGTTTATCTGGAGCAGTTCTTTTGAGGTCTTCTCGTATACACACCACCTTTTAAACATCTGCTTCATTGCTTTAGGGATCTATGGCATGGGGTAAGGTCTTCAATCTTCCATTCTCATGCCCCAGCACCTTGCATAATTCTTTTGCCCCAAACTGTCCTTCTTTGTCTGTTGCAGTGGAATAGTCTGGGGTCAAACAGAAAAGTGCATGAGAGGGAGTCATCCTCACAGGTGTACAGAGCCTTTTGAGAAGTGGGGTGATCATGACTCCCATTGCAAGCATCCCCAATTTGAAGGGGTCCCTGCTGAGGTAAGAGCCCTATGGACAAGGACAGACTCCTCTTAGGAGCTGTTGTTATTATTTTACTCTTTTTCAAAAAAAGATTTATTTATTTATGCATACAAGAGCTGGGGTACAGGCCAGAGATGGGGTGTACCCCATCTTCAAAGGTGTGTATGAGAGAGGATTCACCAGAGACAGAGTGGGGAACAGAACAGGCAGACTGACTGAAATACACTGCTGAGGGGAGCAGTGGGCGAGTCAGGAGAGGTCCGCTGCAGCATCTGGGTTGCTCCCTGGCCAGCAGGGGATCGAACTTGTGCTGCAGAGGCTGCGGACTGCCTCTGTGCGGTGCTTAACTCCTGGCACCATTAGGGAGGTTCCTACTATTTTACTCTTATTATTATTACTGTTATCACTATTATTACCTCATCCATCCCTGGAGGATTTATACGTAAGGCTTCTAGCTTCATGGAGCTCCAGTATCACCTGATCAGACCAGGGAATTAGCGGTATTAATTATTAATTATCACTAATTATCAGGATTGCTTGAAGAGGAAGGATTAGTATTTATTGTATGTTGTGAGACCGTCTTCAAAGGTAATAATGAGAACCCACAGTACCTAGTAACAGTGTTTGCCATGTTCCAGGCTTGCTGCATAACACCAGTTAGCTCCCTTACACATGGCAATGACCCGTGAGGTAGATACTTCTTTTGTTTCCATTCTGAGATGAAAGGACTGGTATTCATGGAGATTAAGTAAACTGTCAAGCCCTCAAAATCAGTAACTAGTGGAACTGGAGTAAAAACCCAGGCCTTTGGGTTTGAAAGAGCGTACTCTTGAACACCGTAACATCCATAAGTTGAGCTGTGAAACCCCAATCAATTTTTGGAGGAGAAAAAAGCATTTTGAAGTATAATTGACAAATAAAATTATATGTATTTAAAGTGTACAACGTGATGATTAGATGTGCATATCCTTTGTGAAATGATTACTACAATCATGTTCATTAGCACAGCTATGGATATGGCTAACTTTTTTTTCCTTTCTTTTGCAATGAGACCACATATGACCTACTCTTAGGAAATGTCAAGTATGTTATATGGTATTACTAACCATAGTCAGGATGCTGTAAATTAGGTCCCCACATTCACTCATGTTATAACTGAGCACTTGTCCCCTTTGATCAGAATCTCCCCATTTCCTCCCCCTCACCAGCCCCTGGTTAATCACCTTCCTAATCTGTTTCTGTGAGTTCACCTTTTTTTTTATTAAAAAGCGTTCTTGAATTTGGCTTTCTTTGGTGTAATAAGAAACTGGGTTTCAGAAAACTTGAGGTGTGTCTCTGGGTGATTATTATGGATATTATGGTTTGCATTTATTGGCTCATAAAATATGTTAGATTGAGGAATAAAATGGAAGGAAAAGGTTAATTGTAGTGCCTCAAAGTGTTCTGAGCAAGATTAAAGTCTTTAAATCACATGCAGAATTAAGAATAATGACCCAGTTCAGTCTAGAAAAGGAAAAATATGTATTATTTGAATCTCCTAGAGTTAGAATTTCAAATCAGTGGGATAAAGGTTATTCATAACATTTTAGGGTAATAGGATAGCTAGTTAGGAAAACAAGCTGTATCTTTATTCCATACTTTATACTAACATATTGAGCAATGACATAAACATTAAAAAAAGAAAGAACTCATAAATGTACCCTGAGACCACATGGGAAATTTTTTTTCTAATACTGGAGTAGGAGAAGACCTCTCCAAATCAGATAAACAACATCAAAGCCAGAAAATGAAAGATAATAAATTTGAATATATGTATTCTCACCATATATATTGAAATTTGAATATATATATTCAAATTTATCTTTCCATACATCCATAGAAATATTACATACTTTGCAAAGCAAAAAGAAAAAAAAAACTCATCATAAGTAAAGACAGGTGACAAATTACTAGGTAGGAAAAATATTAACAACTCACAAAGCAAGAATTAATTTCCTAATATATAAATAATTTCTACAAATCAACAAGCAAAAGCCAAACAACCTGCTAAAAATAATGTGGAAGATAGGAACAGAATGATCACAACAATGGAGATACATTTTAAATATAAAATATATCTAAATATAAACATATAAAACATAAAAATAAAAATATAAAATATGTCTAATATAAATACGTCTAAATATAAAATGATGTCTAATGCGGTTCATAATGGAAAAATGCAAAATATAACTACACTAAGATTTTTTTTAACTTAACAGATTTGCAAAGATAAGAATTTTGCTCACTTATTATGTTTGCACTCTCATGCATTGATGCTGAGTGTGTAAATCTATACCACTGCTTATAAGGTTTACTTGGTAGTATTTTAGACTTATATAATGTTGTAAACCAATGTGCCTTCAATAAAAACTTTAAAAAAAGGAAAACTTTTATAGTGAATATGTAAAAGTTCATTGATTTTCAGAGGATTATTAGAACAACAACAACAACAAAAAAAGCCCAGAATTTACAAACAAAACCATTAAAATTCTACTTCCAGGAGTTTATTTTACAAGCAAGTTAAGTTACGTGGATTTGATTATCCATTATTGCATTGTTTAATAGAAGAAAAGATTGGAAATAAGTGTCCATTATTAGGGGACTAGTTAAATTATGGTACTTTCCTACAATGAAAAGTCTGTGCAGTCATAAAAAGAGAGGCAGTTCAGGGTACTAATGTGGACCAGGGTACTAATGTGCATATACACAACAACCTTTTGTGGTTTAATGCAGTACTATTACTTAGATACATATTCCTTCAAAAGAATTCATAAAATGATGACACTGATTGCCTCTGGGTAGCTAGAGGACAAGGATGGGAGGGAGATCTATTTTTTTTTTTGTAATCCCTTTTGTACTTTTGAATTTTGTGCCATGTACATGTACTATCTATTTTAAAATAATTTTAAGGTGACACGCCTAGCACATGTTAAAAGCACATTCCATTTGTAAAGTTAGAGGAACTTGTAAAGTATAACCACGCACCTTTGGGTATTATTTGATTAGTAGGTGTGAGGCTATAACACTTACTATCTAAAGTGGTCAACTCCCTGTCTTACATTACACATCAATTTCTCTCTTTCCCCACATCTATTACTGGAGATAAGGTACATTTGACCTATTTGGGGGTATACTTAAGGGTCAGGGGGTTGCTTTGATTGGTCTCATAATACCCCAAAGGGAAGAACATCAGTTTTGTCAACTGTTTAAATGTGTTGATATTTTTTCTTCCATAAACATGAAAGAATATACTCTCTCCACATTCTCTCCATCTGAAAATCATAAAAATGATGCATATTGTGGGAAATTTAGAAAACATAGGAAAATATTTGGAAAAAAATAAAAATTTCAGAGTTTTACAACCTAGAAGGTATATTTTTTTCCTTAATCTATCATGGATGCTTTCTTCTGTTGGCAAATATTCTTCTGAAACATTTGTTTTGAAGAAGTTGTATGATATACCATTTTTTCATAGTAAATAATAAGGCCATTTGTATGCTCATATGCTTTGCACACTTTATTTCCTTATATTCTTTCTATTCTATATTTCTTTATATTTTCAAAAAGATTTATTTATTTATGCATACAAGAACTGGGGTACAGGCCAGAGGTACAGGGGGGTGAGAGAATTCATCAGAGACAGAGTGGGGAACAGAACAGGCAGAATGACTGAAATACACTGCTGAGGGGAGCAGCAGGCAAGACAGGAGAGGTCTGCTGCACTGTGAGGGTAGCTCCCCAGCAGGCCGGGGATCGAACTCGTGCTGCAGAGGCTGTGGATAGCTTCATAGTGCTGTGCTTAACCCCTTGCACCAGTAGGGAGGCCTCTATATTCCATTTTCTAGAAGGAAAAATTTCTGGGTCACAGAAAGAATGCTTTTAAGACTCTTGAGATGAGTTGCCATTATTGCCCTGGGAAGATGCTACCAATTTGCAGTCCCACCAGCTGCACATGTAAATGTGCTCATTTCTCTGCACTCCAATTAATGGTGCACATTATTGTTTAATGTTGCTTTCCCAACTGAGAAGCCAAATGCCATCTTGTTTTAATATTCATTTTTCTGATTACTTCTGAGGCCAAAAGTTTTTCCACATTGTTATGGGTGAGGGTGGGGGGTTTTCTTTTCTAAACTAAAAGGATTCTGCACAGTAAAAGAAACTATCACTAAAAGAAAGAGACACCCTGAAAGATGGGAGAAAATATTTGCACATCATACATCTGACAAGGAGGTAATATCTAAAATCTTCAAAGAATTCACACAACTCAACAATTGACCCAATTCAAAAATGGGCAGAAGAGCTAAATACACACTTCTTCAAAGAAGACATACAAGTAGCCAACAGATGCATGAAAAAAATGCTTACCATTACTTATCAGGGAAATGCAAATCAAAGCGACAGTGAGATACCATGTCACTCCAATGAGAATGACCGAGATCAAAAAACACCAGAAATAACAAGTATTGCTGTGGGTGTGGAGAAAAAGGAACCATTGTACACTGTCGGTGGAATGTAAGCTGGTCCACTCCCTGTTGAATACATTATGTTGGCCTCTCAGAACATTAAAAGCAGATCTACCATGTGATCCAACAATTTCACGCCAAGGTATATACCCCCAAAATGCATTAGCCTCACTACTTACAATAGCCAAGTTATGGAAATGACTTAAGTGCCTAAGGACAGATGAGTGGAGTAAGAAGATGTGGTTTATAAACACAATGGAATACTACTCGGCTACAACAAAAATATGAAATTTTGTCATTGTGACAACATGGATGTAATTGGAAGGGATTATGCTAAGTGCAATAAGGAGCAAAACAACTACCAGATGATTTCACTAATATGTGGAATGTAGAGAAACAAAATAAAGGAACAGAAAAAATTAACCCAAAGTAAACCCTAGAAATCTGACTTTAGAGTTGCGACTTCCTGAGGAGAAGGGGGGATGGGGGCTAGAGAGTAAAGGGGAGAGGGCGCCCGATGGACTGTGGTGGGGGATTATGGGTGCCCAGGTGGTGCATGTGGTGTGGCGACACACAGCTGAAGAGGTGTAAACTTGTACCTCTGAATCATATACAGTGTTGTAAACCAGTGTTGGCTCAATAAAAAATAATGCATTAAAAAGACAAGTAGGGGGAAATCAGATTGTGAACAGCAGCTACAGCCATTGTGGCAAGATTAATGGATAAGAAAAGACCGTATTAGTATAGTGAGATTTCGATGATCCATTTGGCCTTTGCTCTAGGTTTTGAATGTTCTATCATTTTATAATAAGTGTTTATAAACAAGAGTTATCAGTTAACAAAAAAAATGTTGGCAAGATAGAAAGTATTTTGTGCACCTGAAAAAAGAGGTAATGGCCAAGCACCAGATTTTAAATGTTGTTACCAAGAGCTTTAGTCATGTCATGTACTTTGCCTTTTTTGCTAGTTTTATTTTTAATCATCTGCTTCTATATATGTTTTCTCTGTTGGTTTTCCAGATTAGATAAGAAGTCCTGGAAGACCATCTTAGAGTCTTAAAATGAATTTTTTATATAATTTTTATATGCAATTACCATGGGTTTTAAATCAGTGCTTAGCTCTTGCTTCCTGGTGAGACCTGTAAAATTTCAGGAAATGGCTTGCTGTTCAAGTAACAGCTTAGAAAATCAAATCATTGTCGTTTATGCCTTTCCATCTCCATCCTCAAGATGTGGTGGAATTAGTGGCTTAATAATGATACATATCAGAGAACTCAGTATTCATTGAATGAAGGAATGAACTGCCAGACAGATCAATTGTAAATGAGAGAATAATGTGTAGTCATTCTTTACTCCACCTCTGTGCAGTCTTGGGAGTGGATCCTTGCACCAGTCATTTTTTATATCTTTGGAAGGATCCTCCCATTCTATCGCTCCCAGCAGGTTGTGATTACCAAAGTAAAGAATATGCACTTCCTTTAGCTGTGATAAGTGTTCCATTCTTCCTGATTATAGAAATAAGTTGCCTTGCTGTCACTCTGAAGGGAGGAAAAAAGAACTGGGGGCTTGGGGGCAACATACTTCAATTTCTCTAAGTGCTGGGCAGAATTATGGGTTTGGCAGAAATCTTAAGCATAGGGCGGCAAGCAGGCAGCCTGGTTCAGATCTAGCCCACAGATAATTTGTTTCGCCCACACATTGATTGCTTAGAAGGTCAAATTTGTTGCTAAGATTTAAAAATCAGGATGGAGGCTTTCACATTTAAAAATGGCATTTCTGGCTTCCCCTGATGATTCAGGAAACCTGATACCCGCTGAGTCGCAGTTTGCAGTTTCACCATTATCTGGACTAAGTCACTGCTGCCCCCTTTAGAAAGGCCTTGTGCTTGCAGCTCACTGTCACTGCGCAAGCTTTACTCTCTCTATCTGCTTGCACCCGTCGCCATTTCAATCTGCCTCCTTTGCTCTCTATGCTTCATTCATAAGTTGTTATGCACCCATCCAAAGTTTTGGAATTGCAGATGAACAAGCACGGCTTCAGCATGGGAGGGGGACAATATATTTTTGTTACTTGCTGTAGTGCCAGGAAGGGTACAGGGCAGGATCTCTGTGATCCTAGCAGATGGTTAAAGGAGAGAGTCCTGGAGCCCTCAGTGGCTTTTTCAGCCTTTTATTCAGTTTACCAGGTACTGGGCAGGCAGGGGTGCTGGGGATGGGGGGCCAGGGGGCTGGCAGGCCTCCAAGCCCCTGGCAAATCTTCACTCTTCCTGGTTCTCTTTGGCTCTCTCTTTCACTCTGCTGGCATCCCTGTGACGCCGCCCTTGTAAGCACAGTCTCAGCCCAGGTGTATCCCACCTACGTATGCCCACACCCCACTCCAGGTGCCCGCCATCAGGCATGCATTCAGGACCACAGGGATCCATCATCTATCCTGATGGCGGGAGAACAGAAAAGCCTGACACTTTACTTACCCTATACTTGCCCATCAGTCTCTTCCCTGGAGAGGCATCTCTCTCCTCTGACTTCTGCTCCAGAGGAAGACTTCTTTCCCATTCATATTCCAGCAGTGGGAGACTGGATGGAAACTCTCCTAAGGGCTTTTGAACAACAGCATTCACCATGTCCCAGGGGAGTCCTCGAAAGCAAGACAGACCTGGGTGCCAAGAGACAGAAGAGAGAAAGCAATTCCTTGTTGAACTTTCTAACTCTGGTACAATAGAAAAGGATTAAAACAAACAAGTGGATATCAGCTGTGGGAACAGCTACATTTCTGGGAGGATGTTTGGTGGCAGAGGTGAGACATCACTTGCCCACTGTCTTCCATCTTCTGCAAGTACGGCCATGGATGGTCCCTTGGCACTGTCTGGGGAGACTCCCAGTCTGAAGTGGCTGTGTTGCTTGGAGAAGGGATTGAGGTTACCCCCTTCACTTCTATCTTGAAGTCCATCTGTACACATTTGGGCAGATCACAACCTCAAAGCAGGAAGGCACACTCTCGCAAGCCACTTCATCTGGTCTCGACCTGACAGACCCATTGCTCTCACGGGCTTAGTATTTTACAGTTGATAGGAGAGTAAACCCTCCTGGAGTTGGGAGAATGGGGCATCATTTCTCTCTTCCAAGGCATACACTTCTACACATTCACTATAAGAACAGGGTCTTTTTTTTCAATTTGGGGTTTAATATCATGAACCAAAGATGCCGATGTTGGATGTCTCTATCTGTAAGACAAGTTGTCAGAACATCCTTTATACTGAAGGCCCGCTGCTCTGTGGAGGTGATTTTTCGGGTCACCCTTAGACGTGAACAACAAATATTGAGTATATTTACACAATCATGTCACCACAGTGACATTGTAAAGGGCGCTATTATTAATAAGGCTATGCGCTCTCTCCATTTTAAAATCAATTTTTATTGATTTACCATTCATTTACAAAGCTGTATAATTTCGGGAGTCCAGCTACACACCCCTGCCTATGCACAGGCTTACTCGCCCACCACCAAAGCTTGTGCCACTATACCATCACATCACCCTTCCCGCTCCTTCCCCGCTTCCCTACCCATCTGTAGGGTAAGTAAAGTATCAGGCTTCTCTGCCTTCCCGCCATTAGGATGGATGATGGATCCCTGTGGTCCTGAATGCATGCCTGATGGCGGGCACCTGGAGTGGGGTGTGGGCATGCGTAGGTGGGTACACCTGGGCTGAGACTGGGCTTATAAGGGCGGCATCACGGGTTCACCAGCAGAGCACAAGAGAGAACCACCAGAAGAACAAGCGAGAGAAGCAGAGACCACGAGAGAAGGCCGGAGAGCCCAGAAAGAATGAAGACTTGCTGGGGGCCCGGGAGGCCTACCAGCCTCCCGGGCCCCCAACACCCCTGCCTGCCGTGTACCTGGTATACTCAAACACCTGAAATAGGCACCGGGGGCTCCAGGACTTCTTTACCCGGTCTGCTCGGATACTGCTCTGTACCCTTCCTGCTGTTACACCACCTCAAGTAAGTGTATCTTCTTCTAGTTAGTTGAGTTTGCAAATTTAGGGTTTTAGAAAGGTAATGCAGAATGTTGGACACTCCTGGGAAAAGGTCTCAGGCAGAAATGATTTGTACCTTTCTTAGATGCTTGCTTTAAACTGAGAAAATTTCATCTGGTGATTTTGGCAAAATAAAGGTCATGATTTTCTAATTGAGAAGAACCTTTGCTGCTCTGGCAATCCCCCAAGCAACAATGTAAGGAGACTCAGGTATCACCTTGTAGAGGCAGGAATGACCACTGAGCAGGTTTTCTAGGATCCAGCAGACCGGGTAAAGGAGGAGTCAGAGTCCTCAGTGGTTTTTTTTTTTTTTTTTTTTGCAGGTCTTTTATTGGGATTACCAGGTACACGGCAGGCAGGGGTGCTGGGAGGCTGGTAGGCCTCCCAGCCCCCAGCAAGTCTTCATTCTATCTGGGCTCTCCGGCCTTCTCTCAGCTTCTGCTCATTCTTGGCTTCTGCTGGCGTCCCCATGATGCCGCCCTTAAAAGCCCAGTCTCAGCCCAGGTGAATCCCATCTACCTATGCCCACACCCTATTCCAGGTGCCCACCATCAGGCATGCATTCAGGACAAGGATCCATCATCTATCCTGATGGCGGGAGGGCAGAAAAGCCTGATACTTGTTTACCTTACCCTATACCTCTACTACAAAACATGCAGAGAATTCAAACAATTCAAATGCATAATTTGGGGCTTTAATGAACTTTAGTTAAAGTAATGAGGCTTTGGAGTGTATTATCTACTTAAGTGACAACCCGACCTTGGTGTTTCTGGAGGAGTTTGAGACACGTTAGAGTATATAGGAAAAGCTGATGGCATGTAATCAGCCATTCCAAGGGAAAGGAGATAAGCTGATTGTGTTAGATAAATCCCCAGAAAAAGTTGGCAAGTGAAGATCAATTCTACAAACATTGGTTATCTTTTATTTTTATATATATTTTATTTTATATAATTCTTACATCATTTTTCATTTTTGCACAATCTATGCATTTTCATTTCGGTTCTAGCCCCCATACAATTCCCAACCCCCCTCATTTTGACCCTAATCCCTCCTCTCCCCCCACCCCCGTAGTGTGTCCCTGGTTCATAGTTGCTTGTTGATTTTGATTTTTTTCTTTTAGAAGCTGAGCACTAATTCTAGAAGCTTTGGAGGTTGGAGGAGAAATAGGATATGGTTATTGCCCTGAAGGAATACACATTTTAATGAGATGCATACAATCAATTCAAAGCAGAAAGATGCTCTCCATGATACAGGTATGTGGACACTGAGGGAAGAAAAGTCTATAGTCACATGGGGGTGATCAGGAAAAGCTTCATGAAGGCAGTGGTAAGAACACTTAGTGACTCAGATTCAGATGATCCTGGGTCCTAATGTTAAGTCTAACACTTTTTAGCTCTGGGACATTGACCTAGAAAACCGTGATCTTCAGATTCAAGATTCCTCATCTGTAAGATGGAGGTTATATCAGTGAATGCCTGGCTTTACTCACTTGTTAATTATTGTGTCGAGTTGACCATCGCTGAAGTTGTGAGCATGGGAGATTGCTAGGAGAGCAGCGGAGGATGAAGTATTAAGGAATGTTTACATTATGTGGGAAGGGAAAAGATGGACCAGCGAAGAAGGACAACATGAAGTGGTGCCACAAAAGGGAGGAAAAATGAGAGGCATGGTCAAAGGTGTTGGAGTAGCAGGGCCAGGAAGTACATATATAGCTTCAGGACAACCTAAGCATATTAATAGACAAAATGGGGTCCAGTAGACAGAGGTAAAATAAATATACAAAAGGGGGAGAGGACTAGGATGGGCATAATAAAAGAAGGCAAAGATAAGAGTTGACAAAGAAGTGGAGAAATGATGGGAAGGTTCCTTGTGGGTTGCTTCTGGGAGTGTAAAATGGGTGCAGCACTTTGGGAAAACTGGCAATTCCACAAAATGTTAAACGTACAGTTACCAGGTAGCCCAGCAATGTCACTCTTAAATATATAGCCCGGACAAATGAAAAAAATGTCCACACAAAACTTGCACATGAAAGTGTAAACAACCCAAGTGTCCATCAACAGATGCATAAACAAAATGTGATACAGCCACACAATGGACTATTATGCGGTTGTAAAAAAAAGGAATGAAGTACTGATATGCAACATGAATGAGCCTTGAAAACATTGTATATGAAACCAGACACCATGTTCAAAATAGGCAACTCTAGAGACAGGAGATTTGATTGTCTAGGACTGGAGGGCAGCAGTTGGGAGGAAATGAGGAATGATTGCTAATTATGTGGCATGTCTTTGGGATGATGAAAATGTTCTTGGGTTAGATAATGGCAATGGTTGCATGACTTTGGGCTGTAGAAAAAAGCACTAAATGGACATTTTCAAAAGGTGAATGTTATGGCATGTGAATTATAACTCAAGTGAAAAAGAGAAGGCACGAGAGGATCAAGAGGGTGAGAGCTAGAGGATAGTTTGATTGTCCTTGGCCAGAAGCACCATGTCTTCAGTGTGACATCTGAAGTGGGGGGAAGTGCACTGGATGACTTCAATGGCAGCTCACACATTTTGCTGTCAGGTATTTTTCAAATTGCTTTGGCATGACTTTTTTAAACTGCAGAACAACCCTATGAGGGAGATACTATTTTTATCCCCATTTTGCAGGTGGGAAAAATGAAACACAGGTGAAGAGACATGCCTGAAGTCACACACGTGGGGCAATTATCAGAGCTGGGATTTGAACCTAAATGACCTGGCTCTTAACCAGTACACAGTACTACCCATTCTGATCATCTGTTCTGATAGGAGAATAAGGCTGAGTGATGTGGACTGGAGGCACATCTGGGGCTTACCAGTAGAAAAGGGGAGAACACTACCAAAAGGCATGAACAACTCCATTTGACACAAGGTTGTTAGGCGTAGCGGAGGCCTAGCAGAGGTAGTGTCCCGTTCTTATTTGATAAACAAAGCGGCCTTGGCTGCATTCTAGCCATACTACTGTTCTATTGCAGGTGTGTGGTGGGAGTCTTAGGCGGGCCTCAGACTTTGGCAAGGAATCTGCACAAATGCTGTCACTGTTATTCCAATCTGGATCCTACGAAAGTTCAGTTTTACTTCAAGAAAATTCCTGAAATACAGGCAGCAGGATGTTATTTTGTGCTTAGTCCCTTCTTAGTATGTTCAGTAACTTACTTGGTCTGGTCAGGTTTGAGTAGCCATATATGGACAACGATGTACCTCTTAAACCTTGACTCCCTGCACTTTTTTGAATTGAATTCAACTTGGTCGTCACTGAGTTTCAGAAACCTAAGAATGCCAGAAGTCACAATAATTGCAAAGTCTTCTGGAAAAATAATTGAAAATCCTGTATGGAAGGCCATGACTGCAGCAAAGCCTGGTAACAGAGGTGAGGACAGATGCTTTCACCCCAGGGGATTTTGTTGATTCCAAGTGTTAACTATATCCTGGACTTATGCTTTATAATCCCCCTCCCTCCCACCCTCAAAGAAGATTTCTAAGTAGGATATTTTTTTAAATACAAATTTATTGAATTAATGACAAAGCATATTAGCATAAATAGTAAAACAATGAACATAAGATTACCAAGAATTCCAATCCTATATAACATTGACTATGTACATTCTTACTGTTTTTAAACATGGTCTTATCCAGTGTGAACAGCAATTTATGCCTTACTTATTTTTGCTTGTCAAAAAATGAAGGATTTTCTTCTTTGCTTAATGAGTCTTGTTACTTTATCTGCACTTTCCATTTGGAAAAGAAAATCTTGAACGTATGTTAATTACAATTGAAAGTCAGCTACATTGTCATTAGCATGTATTTTATTGGAAATAATTGTGAAAACTTGAACTCCATGTTTACATGACCTAGTCAACAGGGGTTCTTTATCATCACTTTTATTAAAGTCTAGCTTTAAAAAAAGGTATTTAGACTTCTGATAACATTTTTTGGGCTCCCACCTACCTATTCAGTAAGGACTCATTCACCTAATGATGTTAAGTAAAATGCCTTTTCTCTTATCAAAATGCTTTTTATTTCTCCCATCCACCTGGACCTAGGGTATTCACAGTCACAGTCAATCAGTAAAAGGAAAGAAGACTGGGGACTCTTAAAAAGGTGGGGGGGGAGGGCCACACTTTATTGCGCCCAAAGACAATTCACCTCATTATAGATTTTTAAGAATGTTTCCACTGAATTAGCATTATAGCACCTATTTCTCTATCATTAAGTGACCAAGAATGAATAAATAGTTGTTTCTAATTATACAGAAACCTGTATGACTTCAAGGATTAGTAAGATAGATTTTTTTCAGTCACTATGCTGAACAAAATAAAGGTAGGTCCTGAACTCACGGTACTAACAGTGTTTGATTTATTAACTGGACATCAGTAAAAAAAAAAAAAAACCACTAGTGGTTATTTCCGTAGGAATAGATTGGGATACCCCTGCTATTGCCAATTTCCCAGATTTCAATCTATTTAAATTTAATAAGGCTTTAGGAAAATGAACAATAGAACCTTGATGATATGGTTCTTATTAGACAATTGCTGACCAAATGATAATTTGATCTTCTAAGACTGATTTGGAATCTTAGTGTCCCTTGAAACTTAGGAGTTCCTAATTAGAAAGACTTCACTCTCTAACTCAATGTCTAAATATTTTGATACTTCAAGATATGACTGCTGTTAAAAACAACATATCAAGGCCTAGGATATCCCTGGAAGTAGGCAGAAAAGGTAACGATAACAAATCCAATGCGTAATCAGTATCCAAGCCTGAATTGGGGATAAGCAGGATACCCAGAAAGCTCCTCAGCTTTATCGAGCAAGTTTTACTTTTTAGGTTGTAATATGAAGTATCTTATTCAGCACACTTTTGTTGTAAATGTTCATATATCAGAGTAGAAAATCCCTCAATTTCAATGTCTCTCATGAAGTTGATTATCTTTGCATTCTTTTGCTTGACACGTAAGCAATATGCTATTACATTCTCTAAGCCCATGGCAGGCTTTTAATTCACTTGACCATAATCCTAACCCAGGGGGTAGGATTCTGAGAATATAAATAGGCTCAAGAGTAGTTCCAGTAGAACTTTACTTATTAAGGCACCTCTTAACCTCTTGAGGTTGGCCTGATGAAGAGAAAACATATTCCTCCTTAATGTCATTATGAGAGAGAGAATACAAGGCTGGGAGAGCCATAGTTAGAGCTAGTGGCACTAATTATGTTCATACCTATCTGCAATGAAGCAGGCAGGGGCAGACCTAATGGGCAATCTGTGTTCTATATTTTGGTCCTCTTAAAATAAATGAGAATATGAAAGTTTTAGGGGTTTTTATGTTTTAATTTCCCAGAATAAATTTAGTTATAGGGTAGGGATGTAGGTTAGTGATTATCTAGAAGATAGGATGAATGTATTTTGTCCATCTGATTTCCGTTTTTATTTCATCTTGAAATGTGAAAAATTAGTGGCTTTTTTAAACTTTTAAGGTTGACTACCCAGACTGAAAAGTTTTAGACCAAATAAATGTCAACAGCCTCTAGTCTTATTGATACTCTCAAACCAGCATTAATATATCTGTCTTAACTCTGAAACATGCATGCGAACAGGCCTGCTAATTGACATAAAATGCATTTTGATATTTGGATTTTTCTAACCTAAACACACTGCTCTGTTAGGCTCCTGGCTTTGTTGGCCTTCTCACCATTTTACAGCTCATGCTATTTTCTCCCAGTAGACTCAGAAGTTCTAGCAAGTTCTCAAAGGGCGGATCTTATTCCTGTTGGAAGCAAACTAAGCAAAAACCAAGTTCCAGAAAACATTGCTTCTGAGAAATCCTCAAATATCATCAAGAATAAATGGTTAACTTAAAAGGAAAAATAGAACTATGGCAATATAATATTAAAGTACAATACTGCAGTAGGGTAGAAAACACATCTAAGGTTTCACCCTCAGTGTTCAGCTTTTTAAAAGCAAAAAGGTCATGTGTTATCAATTTGCAGTATACTAAAATTGTGTCCAAAGTTTATTTCAAGTCACAGAAAATATACAAACTAAGACAATAGAATGAACTGATTTTGTTCTGAGAGAAGGTGATGGGAGTCCTCCACCTGGCACCAATTTGAATCGTTCAAGGGTTAGGATGCAGAAGTCATCTTTTTGCAATATTTCAACAAAGTTTTGGAATTAATTTCCAGACTTGTTGCCAGGTATTTTTGAAAACCTGTAGGGAAAAGTTGGGAGAAAGTCATTAGAAATGGAGATAAAATTCTCTTTTCCCCAAACATCAGGAAAAAAATTAGAAGACTGGGGGAGGGAGCTCTTAGGTGTCAGCACAGAGCACCAGGGGTAGATTCCAAGGTGTCCACCTCTTGCCTCTCTAAAGTAGTCACCCCTTACTGCAATATTCTAAACCTCAGCCCTAGATACAGTTGGGGCCATTTAACACTTTGTTATTGGGGGGGGGGGGGGTGAGTGGAGAACAGGGGATGTCCTATGCATTATAGGATGCTTAGCAGCACCTGAATGCCAGTAGCACACTATACCCTCTAAAATTGTGACAACCAAAAATGTCTCCAGACATTTCCAAATGTCCTGCAGAGGGCGGAAACTGCCACTTATCTAACGGTAATAGTATGTATATAAGCCTGCCAGTGATAGCAGAGATGGATTATAACTAGTAAGGTCACAGGATGGAGGGAAAGCCAATTTATGGCCACAGTATGCACAAATACATGTTAAAACCTTGCCTGTGTAAAACTGTACAGAACTACACACACACACCCCCCTCCCTTAGTGTAGGCTTCAAAAATGGTGAAAATGGAATAAGGCCTATAGTCTACTTAATAGTAACATACCAATGTCAATTTCTTGGTTTTGTACTACAAACTAAAAAG
Organism: Talpa occidentalis; assembly: GCF_014898055.3. Taxonomy (NCBI): domain Eukaryota; kingdom Metazoa; phylum Chordata; class Mammalia; order Eulipotyphla; family Talpidae; genus Talpa; species Talpa occidentalis. Next base: position 33,239,333 of record NW_023601543.1, read on the forward strand.
GCAGTGTACAACAACTTCTCAAGATGGTATCATCTGTAAAGCAATGATACCGCAATTAAAAAAATGTTATCATTTTAGGAGGCTAGGTGAAGGGTACATGAGGGTCTTTGTATTACTGGCTCAATTTCCTATGAGTTTATAATTATTTCAGAATAAAAGATTGAGCAACAAACCTTGCCCCGTGGTTAATGTGCAAGGCTTTGAAACGAACTATCTTATAAGCAAGAATACATAAGAAGATAAACTTATAAGTCACAGAATTTGGAAAACTAGGTGCTTAATTTTTTTCTTGTTGAATAAATGATAGCTAGATTAAGGAACACTTAATTTAAATATGTTAGGGCTAACTTCAGGAAAAAAAAAAAGAAAAAAGAATACATAATAAAAGAACTTTCAGGTATACTTCTACCTCCACTACCCCAATAATTTCTCTTTATTGTAGGGAATGCCTTTTCTGGTATGAATAAATTAGAGAAAGTGAAAAAGAGGAGTAGTTATTATCTAGCCCTCCGAATAGGTAGTTTATGCTTTTATTGAAAAAACAACACCTGGGTGTCTGGGCTGAAGAGTTATGCCAAAAGTCATACCAAAAGTCAAGCCAGCCATGCACCTAGGACAGCTTCCCATTAGAGTTCTGTCATTTGAAGTAAGTTGCACAAATATGATGCATATTTCCACTTTGGATGTTCTGACAGTACAATTATGGACTGAAATATATTTAGTCAAGATTGCTAAATTAGTATAAACAAAGTTCACATCATTTGCTAATATATGGATGGGGATCTGTAATTCTGATGGTATAAAAAATAGAAATTCAAAATGTGACATCCCAGCTGATATAGGGAAAATGAATTTTATTTAAACCATTTTTAGAAAACAGAATTCCTTATGAAATACAAAGCTGTAAGGGGGGAAATTTTTTTAAAAAGAAACACCAAAACATGTAATCGAATTAGGTCACACAATTACTTAGGTTCTACCTGGCTGATGAGCAAGAAAAATCAGGGCAGCAGTGTACAGCACCCTCCAAAATGTATAGAGACTGATGGTGGACATTTACTATCTTAAATTATGTGCAGTAATACTTTAACATCAAAAGATTCAATATAAAAGAAATAATGGAAATGAAAATATTTACACATTTTATTCAAATGCTTTGTATTTTCTCCATCTTAATATGACATTTTGGAAAAAAAAATAATATAAATGATTTTGGAAGGACACGCACCAAACTACATTTAGAGGTTATGTCTGGGGTATGAGACTGAGGAAGCAGAGCTGTTTACCCTGAACTTCCTACATTTCTGTATTTGATTAGTTTTTGTTAAAATGAGCATACATTGCTTTTGCCATCGGGGAAAAGATCGAAGATGATTACAAAATGATTTAACAACTGCACAAATGCTCTGCAGCCTTCTGGATCCTGATAAGGGCTGGCCACTTGAAGGGTGAAGAGTCTAGCCCAGAGGAGAGCAGGCCTCAGAGGATACTGAGATCCAGAGAGCCTTGTCACTTAAGGCTGAAAGAATATACCCCAAATGCACAGGGAGCTTGTCCCACTCTGGCGGGATAAATCTGCTCACCTTTCAGGGTGCTCCAGTGGATTTCTGTATCTGTTCCTTTAAGATCAGGATACTCTGCCTCTGCTCGGGAGGCAGCATGGCGATCTGGTCTGCAGTCAGCTGAAGAACCTGCATAATCAAAGCAGCCTGTGCAGAGGGGGGAAAAAAGGTAGTACGGTTTAATAATGGCAGCTGAAAAACACACCACCAGTTTCTGTCCAGGGGATATTTCACACAAGAAAACAGCAGGCTTCCTCAAAACAAAACCAAAAAAAAAAAACCAAAAGCAGTTGGTTAGAAAAGGTACAATGAAAAGCACAAGTACAGCAATACCCAAGATCAAAAGATTTAAAGAAGATACCTCCGTGAACCCAATGTTCTTGAAGACTAAAATGCTATCTGTGAGCCCTGGGAAGTCTTCAGCTTTTAATTCTGTTCTGAAAGTCTCTCCTTTTCATAAGTTTTAGCTTTTCCATCACCATGAGGCTCCCCACAATGGTCAAATACAGAAATAGAAAGATATACTCGTGGGGAATCTATTCTTTTTAGGGATAAGGTAGAGAGGAGAAGAAAAAAGGGACAAACAAAAAAAATCCCCACTATTGGCAGATGAGCACATATTTTCAGTTAAGAAAATCAAAAAAGAATTCAAAATTAGACTATAAAACATGACTCTGTAGGGACTTTGAAGACCCAAACCTCCCAGTAACTGTGAAGAAGACTTTAAAAGCTTTGTGCATATGGAGGCAGTAAGAGAGCCATGCTTACCTTCTCATGGTCCTGTGGAGTGACTTGGTTCTGCCCAGGACTAAAGCCACCAGGCTGGCCTCCACCCTGAATGTTTGCTCCTTGCATACCTGTTCCCTGCATGACTGGAACCTGTGTGCACAAAAGATGAAGAAAGATGCTCAGAACTTTTCACTATAGGTAACCAGAATTCAGTAATAGCAATTAAAAAAAATTGATCTGATTATGGATGTGAGTTTAAGAAAAAAAAGCAAATAAAGGAATCTGAAGATCATTTCCTACTATAGCAACAGCAGAAGGCAGAGTTAGCCAGAGATCAACTAGCAAGTCAGACACATTTGCTTACAACAGATCTAGCATCATCAATAAATACCACACAGCACAACTGGACACCATCAAATCAAGCAAAATTCAGCCATATAAGCACAAGGAAAACTGACAGCATCCTGGAAATCAGTGCTCTGTGGAAACAAGTGAAAACCGAGGGATTCGAGATAACGTATGCTGGTCTACTGGGGAAGCTACACTCACAGGGACACCACCTACCTCTGTTCAATCAGACAAAGGAGGTTCATCCCAAAGGGCCCTACCTCACAAGTAAGGCAGAGATGATCATGATTGCAGAGGCAGAAAGGAAGGCCTCTGGGGAAAAGATTGCTATTAGCCCAACATTTGCTTTTTATAAAAAACTTTCCATAGAGAATACACAACAGATACTTTCTGCTAAATACAGACCAAGAAATATGATTGAAGTGAATTAAAAAAACAAAGTGCAATTATGTCATAACTTATTGGTAGTTAAGATCTTCTGTCAGTGAGGTCAATCTTTTGGGAGACTACCAAAACCCAAGGAAAAAGCCGCAGAGCAACTAGAATAACTGTTAAAAGGTCCCTATGCTGGAGTTAAGTTCAACTCAGGCATTCACCCAGAGGTTAGGTACTCTTCTTAAAACACAAGCTGTTAACAAACTTGTTACCTGCTTTCCCAGCAGATTAGAAGCAACAAAGCACAAAAGAAGTGTGCATAAAACGTTAGGAGCAGATACCATGATAGCAATGTGAAGAGTCAGGTGACAGTCTGATGGAGAAGGAGACCAGAAACCAAAACAGGAGATAACTATGCTTTCAATTATAGCACATACAATAATGGGTGCACTTAATGATGATCTTGAATAATCAAAAACAATTACAATTATTTCCACATCCTGTTTAAGAAAGGAAGGAAGTATAATACACTATAAATTATTTTTCATCAAAATAGTTTAAAAGCTTGATAGGGTGGTTCTATTACCTGGAACATTTACTTACAAGCAATAACTAATTTCCCAAAGATACTCCATAAAGCATTGTATGCTCTGTTGAGATTGGTAGAATATTATCAGTTTCTGTTCTTATGAGTACTGCACCCACAGACTGATATCAAACTTGATGCTCTGTGACAGATTTGAAACATCTATGAGAATAACCTTTTCGAAGCTTCAGTCAATACTAATTTGAGGTACTGTAATGTGATTGAAGCACTCAATGGCCATGTTAAGTTTCTGAGCATGCCATTCTAGGCAGACAAGGAATATGAGTGACCCTATACCCAGATTTGCCAAGACAATCTCACTTTATACTTCTGTCCCAGGTACAAACAGAACTCACTTTTATTCTCTAATGTGTCTCTGTTTGTATGATAAAATTTTATAATCACCCTAGTAACAATAAACCTTGCACTGACAAGTTTCTAACTGGGTGGACTGGAGCTTATTTTAAAATCTAATTTAAAATTACAAATCAAGGATAGACTGTTAAAAAAAAAGGCACAGAACAGTGAAGGGGGAGGGGAATAAGAATATACATTGACATTTGAAAAAGTAAGAATATGTATTAAAGATACATTAAAAATCTAATTAAATTGATTATAGGAGATGAGGGTGAGAGGGAAGATGTGTACTGTGCATCTTTTATACAACAATGAAGATACTTGATATATTTATATACTTTTATATAATATTTAAGTATTAATTTAAACAACTTTATAAAGGAGTAAGACATTTTCCAGAAATGGTCTTCCAACCGTTGTTTCCAGTATCTTCCTCCAGAGAATTATCCACAGCCATTACATAAACACATCAGGTAATTATGTGTTGTCTGTCTCTTCAACTATAACAGAATGTAAGCAGAGACTTCATTTGTTCACACTGCTATATCCTCATTACCTGTAACTCTGTCAGGCACCTAGTAGGTGCTCAACAAATACTTGCTGACTGTCTGACTGAATGCACAAAAACAATTTATATTATGTGGCTACCAGAGAGGGCACAATAAAAATCAAGGCCCAGGAAACATATTTTTCAAAAAGCAAAACTTACCAAAATAGAACAGTTTACACATACTAGGAAAAAAGCACATTTAAATTTTGTATTAAAGAGGGAGAGGCAGATACCCAGACATAAACACAACACAGAGATAATGGGACAGAAATAGAGTGGAAAAAATAGTGGGTTCTATTCCTTGCTCTGCCACTTTTTAATTGTATTTGGACAAGTCACCTGAATTCTTGGGCCTATAAAATGAGAGAAGTAGATGGCTGACATATTCCATTCCAGCTCGCGTGAGTGCTCACACACTCTCTCTCATACACACTCACCACACGCACAGACTCTCATACGAGGAAAGTAAGGGGCACATAAGAATTTGGGAGAAGAAAGAAAGAATTACAATGAAGGAAGAAGACATATATAGGAAGATGGCAGGTGGAGGAGCTCAGGAAGGATACATACATACAACCAACTGGGGGTGAAGAGGAAGGTGTTGAAAACACACAATCAACCATAGACACCACATACACATAACTGGAGGGAACCCAACAGAGAAAGAAGAGACAAGAATTCAGTTGCATGGGTCTTAAGGTGAAGCATTAGTAAATTGCCTTTTATATGCCACTACTTGCCTTCAGGCTACGTGATGAAAGTAAATTAAAATAGGTTTCTATTTTACCCAAATGACTATTAATAACTCTTCATAAGCTCTAACACAATGGTTCTTATGGTTGTGCATTAGAATCACCTGGGGGAATCTTTTCAAATTATCCATGCCTTGATTCCACTGGTGTGCTCTCTATCCCCTGAATGTTCAAGAGTTCTGCTCTGAATGAAAGAGTCCCCAAAATTAGGGGGCAAGGTTGCTCTTTCGGACTATAATACTGATGGCCAGAAAAATCAATACCCTAAGGGACCGAAAAACTAAAGGAAGGGAAATACTAATCTTTCCTCTCTAATAAGCTGAGAAAATAGCCCAAATCAAAAAGCAGTAGTAGTCAGGGCTCAATAATCAATTCTTAAATAGATCAGTATGTCACATAGAAGCTATGAATGTGTTACACATACCTGTCTGGATCCCTGGGGGCCAACTGCCCCCATGTTAATTGGATTGGGACCCTGGATTCCACCAGGTATAGGCCCTCTAGGGCCAGGGACTGGGCCCCTAGGATCCATGCTTCTGGCTTCCATTCCTCTGACTTCCATAGCTCGGGCCTCCATCGCTCGAGCCTCCATCGCTCGGGCCTCCATCGCTCGGGCCTCCATTGCACGGGCCTCCAACCCTCTGGCATCTAGTCCTCTCGCTTCCATGGCTCGTGCCTCCATCCCTCGTGCATCCAGGCCTCGGGGATCTCTTCCGCCTATAAAGTAAGTTGCAAGAATACCACTGTGTATTGTGTAGCTACTCACCTTTACTGCCAAGAACCAAGAACCTTTACTGTCAAAGATAGGAATCTATTTCTCCAATCACATTTCCCCCCACCTACCTAAGACTGCTTTCTCCTCCCCACTTTCTCAGATTTGCAGATACACTTTAACAATGCTTGCCAGCCCTACTGCTCCAGCATTCTTTAGCCCAGATTAGAGACTAAGGCATCTGGATTCATCATCAGCCTACAAGTACCAACCAGCCTTACCTCTGCCATCCAAAGGTGGACCCCTCTGATCTAGCATGGGTCCTCTTGGCTCTGCCATCAGAGGCCTGGGCTCAGCTAATGGCCCTCCCCTCATCTCATGTGGGGGTGGGCCACGGCTGTCATGGCCAGGGACATGGTGCATGGGTGGACCCTGATGAGGTGGTCCCAGATAACCTCTAGATGTAGAGAAAAACATTTTATTTTCAAACAGAACAAAACAACAAAGTATCAACCAGAAGACTAGCAAGCAAAAATCAGACAAAGAACTTGTATTAAACATCACTCTATAAATGCTAACAAGAGAGTATCAAAGAAAAGCTATGGGATGTATATCCACGTATTCTAGAATTTCCTATTTGGTTGGGGCACTCATAATTTAGGAAGGATTAATGCCTATCCACTCAATACAATGATCACACAGTACAGTGCTTAAAAACATGGGTTCAAATCTAGGCTCCATCATTGATTAGCTGTGCTACCTTGGACCATTACTTAGCTTCTCTGAGCCTCAGTTTCTTCATCTGGAAAATGGGTCTACTATTAGTATCTATTTCACAGGGTTGTGTGGATTTAACAAAATAATATTCATTAACAGGGCCTCCCCAGTGGCGCAGCGGTTGAGCGCTGGGTTGTGAAGCTGCCCGCGGCCTCTGCGGTGCCGGTTCGATCCCCGGCTGCTCCCCGGCCACTGGAGGAGGGTCCCGCATGGCGCGCAGACCTCTCCTGCTGCCCGCTGCTCCCCTCAGCAGTGTGCTTCGGTCCTTCTGCCTGCTCTGCTCCCCGCTCTGGCTCTGGTGAATTCTCTCACCCTCCCGCGCTTCTGACTGTACCCAGTGCATGTATAAACAAAACAAACAAACAAACAAATAAATAAAACATGCCTCTATAAAAAAAATAATAATATTCATTAACAAAATGAAATAATGAATGAAATAGTGGATGAAATGAAATGCTCTAAATATTCAGGCACAATCCCCATTAATGTCAATTATTACTAGTAGTATGACAACTACTACTACTTCCAATAACATAAGTTTTCCTTGTTTGGGTACTTGTTCTAAAATTTTCAATTTCCAAAGATGCAGTAGTCATGGTTACCTCAAAATTACATACTCAAGTACATAGTTCTGCCTTAGAAGTGCTTAGTCTTGGACAGCAGCCATGAACATTTATCTTCTGAAGTAGGCAAACAAGTACACAGATTTTACTCTCAAAGCAAGAGAAAATTCTGATTTCCCCCATCTTTCCCTTTGATGTTAGTGATTACCTTGGCTCTACCTCTCCAGTTACAGAAAGTAAAGTGCCTCCACGTGGGTCATTCGGAGCATCTCCTAACAGACCTCGAGGAGTGGGGACGTTGGCAGGCAAGGCCCCACGCTGCATAGCTGCTCTGGGGTCTTGCATCGGCACTGACAGGGAAACAAACGGGGAGTTACTGCTGTTAAAGACACATAAGGAAATAAGAAATGACTCTCTGTACCACTGAGAACATAGTTCAGACACCTTGGAGTGGGTGAAATGTCACCACAGCAGATTCCTCTTGCAGCTCAAGAACAGAAGCAGGGTGTAGACAGAATCTGTGCCATATCAGAGGTATGGATGGAATTATACAGAGAGCACACAGGAGAGCAATCTGCCAATGACTAGCACTGCAACCTGAAGAAACTTATGCTTCTGGTTTTCCTTATAATCAATCAGTTCAAAGACTGAGTCACAAAAGAGAGGTAGGGTGTTGGCACAGCTGAACCCTGCCATGGCTCTGCAAGAACCTGCTGTCCCCTCAGACTGCTGTTCCATCCAAGTCTCCTGACACCAGTAGGCAGGGAGTACAGCCTCAGACAGATGCCCATATCATCCATGTTCTGTGACCCGTGTGAAGAGGTCAATCTTATGGCCTTAACAGGAAAAAATTAAAGAGACAAAAACCAAAGACACTACTTTTTTGGGTTCCGAATGTGAGGATGACTGCCAAGCAGCCCTTGCACTCTCAACGTCCCACCCTGATCACCATAAGCACATGGAAACTGGCAGATACAATGGGTACCTTGAACTCGCTCAATTGATGCAGGCCCGGTGGGTCCCACGGGCGAGTGCTGTAGGGTTCCTAGGTAAGCAGTAATTTCAAAAGGAGAAAGAGCAGACACTTAAAAGAGCTTGCACACACAAGCAGAAACATATACATATTGGAGAGTTACACTTGTAAGTTAGCCAAGACTTCAAGAGTTTGAGCCAGGATACAAAATCTTCCAAAATTATATTCACTTCTTTGAAATCTGAAACTGCTTCATTTTGATGCGATAGCTCCCTCAGGTGAAACTTGTGGACCACTGATTTTACTTGTTAGGAATAAGCAGCCATTTTCAGTTTTCACCTCTGCTACCATAATTTCCCCTAAACCTCCTTATGATACCATTAAATTAAAAAACACATTATAAAAAGGATAGTTTTGAATATCTAGTTAGACAAAGAACATAAACATATTTTCCTAAGCAAAAAATGCAAGAAATACTGAGAGAAGCATTGGACCTGGAAGATAAGACTTATTCTGTAGAAGCCCTTAACAGAAGTGAGGTAGTACTATTTTTGCCATATTTTAAAGCACAAAAATTTCTGCTATCAAAGATTATCAAATGGGGGAAGTAAAACTGAATGGATTTTAGACAAGGAGAGAATATATTATCCCTCAAGAAATACTCCACCATCTCCAAAGAAAAAATGCAGTGGCCAACAGGCATATGAAAAAATGTTCAACATCACTAATTATCAGAGCTATGCAAATCAAAACCAATGAGATACCACCTCACTTCAGTAAGAGTGGCCCACATTAACAAAACAGGAAACAACAAATGCTGGAGAGGATGTGGAAATTAAGGAATTCTCTTACACTGCTGGTGGGAATGTAAACTGGTCCAGCCACTATGGAAAGCTGTGTGGAGGTTCCTCAGAACACTAAAAATGGCTCTACCGTATGATCCAGTGATTCTACTCCCAGGAATCGTCCCGAAAAGACACAAAAAACACTATTTCGAAAGGAAACATGTACTCCAATGTTTCCTGCGGCACTATTTACCATAGTCGAGATATGGAAACAACCCAGATGACCCAAAACAGATGAACAGATCAAAAAGTTGTGGTATATTTATATAATGGAATATTACTCAGCAATCAAAAAAGACAAACTCATGCCATTTGCCGCAACATGGATGGAACTGGAGGGGATTATGCTAGCTGAAATTCGTCAGAACGAAAAAGATAAATACAGGATGGTCTCACTTTTATGTGGAATATAGAGAAACCAAACAAAAGGTCAAGAAAAAATTAAAACTAGTAAACTGACTGTAGAACCGAGGCATACAGTGAAGAGGGGATGTGGGGGGAATGGGAGGGATGAACACAAGGGAATATGGTGATGTCTTATGGATGATAAGGTGATGGGAGATCTATGGGGACTACAACAATGTAAGAAAAATAATAAAAAAAGAGAAATACTCTGCCACTGCAACTCTTTGATAACTAACAAATATCAGAACAATATCTAATAAAGATTAATGAGATGCCAGGTGTACCAATGCTAAACAAAAGTGGCAGAAAGCAAGAAGTATCTTCTTAAACATGTCACAGTCACTTTTCACCATTAGAAATGTGCAGAAGCAGCATGGATTCCAAGAAAAGACAGACAAATTGGGCCCAAATGAAAAGATTCTTGCTTCCTCTGCTAGCTACTGAAGAAAAATTATAAAACTCATTTCACTGTCTCTTTAGGAAGACATGCTTGATATACCTTCAAAATATAAATCATTTCCCTCATTAACTTCTTCCCAGAAAGGTAAAGAACTACAGCAGGAAGGCCTGTCAAGTATGTACTAGACAGCTGGTCACTGACTGGGGGCCTGAGGAGAGGTATAAGCACTACTGAAACCTGAATCCTTTTTCACAATTGCAGAACTACACTGTGGTACACAATGTACTGACAGCGGCCAAGGGGGTGGGCACAAAAGCACAAGCTGTTCAGATGAAGTATTTGGACAGGAGCTTGTCCTACTGTCAACCATCTGACAAGATTATTAGTTGTTGCTTCAGCAATCAAGCCCAGTGTACAAACCATAGAAAAAGCATAGCAGGTCCTTGAAAATTCTGTTTCCTTGTAACATTGATGACAAAAAAAAAAAAATTCCCAGTCAACACTGAATGAAGTGATGTTATCTGAGGACCTGGTTTCATCATATAAAGTCATATTTTTCCTAGACCCCACTGATGACATTAAGAGAGGACGTCCCTTCTAGTACACAGGTCTGTTGCTTAAATATTCTGCTTTTTAAGACAACAGATTTCACTTATAGGCCATATGCTAAGAAGAAATAACTTAAGCTTCTCTATGTCCAAAGCAGTCTTCTCTGGCCACAAGGACCTAATGAAAAATAGAAGACACTAAGGAATATTTTTGGAAGTTAACAGAAGCAGTATGGATGGACAGAGTATCGATTTTGGAACCCAAGACCTCTAAATCTTAGCTCTGCTACTTACTAGTTGGAAGAGAAATGCACACATCAAGTCCAGTGCACATTACTCAGATATCAGTCTTTACTTACCATGTCCCTTTCAGTAAGTTAACACTCAGCTTCCATCTTTTACTGTAAAACTGGGGTGCTGCCATCCAACTCACTAGGCTGTTTATGAATGTTAAAGTGGCCCACAGCATGCACAATTTTATTGTCACTTTATTCTATTATCTCACCTCCTGACATTATTTTCAAGTAAAACACTGAATTTTCTTTTTCTTCAGACTCTAATAACATGGAGAAATAATGTGGAGATTTTGGAGTGGCTGCTGCTGTGGTATCTCGTTTACTGCCACAGTACAACATACATTTACCAGGAAGGCTTCACAGACCTTTCATTCCCTCCCAGCCCATCTTACATGCTCGTTATTCAAATTCTGTACTCAGTCAACAGAGATCCATAGAGGGAGAGAGAATATGTCAACAAAACCATTAGACTATCAGGAAAAGACAATACAAATTAAACAGACATGAAGGGCCCATCTGCTTCATCATCCATTCTTACAGAGCTGGGCTCTGAATCACTAGATGGAAAGTATAGATCAGTGCTGTCTAGAAGAATTTTCTGCAATGATGGGCATTTTCTTTATATATCTGCAATGTCAAGTATGGTATCCACTAGCCACATGTGGCTACTGAGCACTTGGAATGTGCTTAGTGTGAATGAGAAACTTCAGATTTTATCTAATTTTAATTTATTTAATATTCAAATAAGCACATGTGGCTAGTGGCTGCCACATTAGAGTGCAGATAGAGAACATTTCCAAGTCCAGTCCACATCAATCAGACATTAGTATTTATTTACCTTGTCCCCGCTCCATGGGCACTGGTCCACTTCCTGGCATTCCAACCTGGGCCGGCATTCCTCCTAGAGGATAAAGGGCAAGAGAGGAAAACAAATTAAGGCAGTGGGGAAAAACTATCAAAGTGGCTGAGTTGATAAATTTTCTGCCCCACCAACAGAAACTTACAAAGGAACTACTGAACAATGCAACTAGACAGAAGATGGAGTTTCTTAGGATAATTAAGGCTTTGTGACAGAAAAGTGAGTTAAATAAGAATACTTCATCTCACTTGCTACTAAAATCTTGGCAAGAAGTCAATTGCATTTACCCACATTAAGCCTCCTCACAGGAGATAGCACACCGTTCCTGAGAAATTTTGCAAATGTGTGGGCAGACTGTTTTAGTTGTGAAGATTTGTAGGGGCATGGCTGGCATTTAATGAGAAGCTGACAGGGATACTACATGGCCTACAATGCAGAAGATAGTCCCACAAAATCAAAACTTACCCTGCCTTGCCACATTTTGAATGTCTCGCTGAACATTCATATAAATGAAACCCTATCTACAGTCATCTGTATTTAGAACCCGTCTGTTTTATTTATAAACACGGTTACTTGCCCTTTTGTTTATATGTACGCTTTTTCAGAAATGCAACTATGAAGTAAATCATGGGTATTGTATGTTGTTAAGAACCTAGCCAAGAGTTTTCACCACTTTCAAAATCACATCACCAATGCCCACAGTCCTCGTGGTATCTGAGTAGCCAAAATAACATAAGCATTTTCTGTCTACAATTGTAACTTTTAGTCATGATAAAGGTATAAGCATTTGACTGTTAGATTGTTTTCTACTGGAGTTGTCCCTGAACACTTGCATAATAAAACATTCTTAATTATAAATAATTTTCTTTTACTTCTCTTTTACTCCATATTGTAGTTAGGGTGCTATAAATAGGTTTTTAAAATCATATTAAGTAGGTTGTATCACCTGTGCATTTCACTTCAGCACAGTACAGAGCCACTGCAAAATATCTTGTTATGAAAAACAACCACAGAGTCTAACAGTGTTGAAAACCCCTGGTCTACTCTTAACTTGCCGGGGTATAATGACTGCTATACAAATAACTATGTACCACAAGTCCTCATTTGGAACTTTCCACAGAGCAATTAGTCTCTTTCCCTCAAAGGAATAACATATGCTTAAGTGGGGAGAAATGATAAGCAGAACTGCTTGCAGTTCATTAATATTTACCCAAAATATCAAGTACACATCAAATTCTCTCATTCTACTTAACATGCCAAGCACCAAAGAGTCATGGATTAGGAACCAGAACCTGAGCTAGCACTAAGAAATTGTGATTTTAAACAAGCGATTTGATAAAATAAATGTATCACCAGGCTTCCTCATTTGTAAAGAAGTTGATCTAAACCAGTGGTTCTAGCAATACAGTTCCCCAACCCAGCAGCATCTGCATCACCAGGCACTTGTTAGAACTGCAAGTTATCAGGCCCTACCTCAGACTTGATGAATTAGAAAGCCTAGGGGTTAGGGATGAGTAATTTTTTTTAATAAGGCTTAGGTGATTGTAAGCACACTAAAGTTTGAAAACCATGGGTCTACATGATTTTAAAGCTCTCTTCTAACCATAACATCCTATGATTTAGTCATACCACCCACCAAATCAGTACAAAGACTTAGGGTCTGAGGAAAGGAGTGGCAGAAGGAAGTATAAACAAAATTTCTCATAAACCATCACACATGGTACACGGGCTAGATTCCCAGAATGGAAATGGGGGATCAAAATACAGATGAATGTTTAATGTGGGACTATTTGCTTAAAAGGCTGAAGAAGGGCCTCCCCAGTGGCGCAGTGGGTTGAGCGCAGCGCTGTGAAGCTGTCTGCAGCTTCTGCAGCGCTGGTTCGATTCCCAGCCGGCGAGGGAGATTCCCACATGGCGTGGCAGACCTCTCCTGTTGCGCCCACTGCTCCTCTCAGCAGTGTATTTTGGTCATCTGCCTGTTCTGCTCCCCATTCTGCCTCTGGTGAATCCTCTCACCCTCCTGCACGTCTGGCCTGTAGCCCGGTTCTTGAATAAACAAAAAATAATCTTTAAAAAAAAAAAGGCTGAAGAATCTACCTTTCCACCAGCAGTCTATGTGTCCACTTTCCCTGCCAATATTGTGGCATCCCTCTGTGAAACTTATGCTTGTGATGTGTTTAAAGAAAGTGAAATTTCACTGTTATTTCACGTGCAATTCCCTGAATGTTATCGTTGGGCATTTGGATTTGCTCTTTCATGCAATGCCTTTTCATTTCCTTTGCCTCCTTTCCTACTAGGTTGTTCCCCCTTCTCATCAACTGTCAAAGAGATTTGTACAGGGTATCTCAAAAACCTAAGTGAAGTTTTAAGTTTTAATAAGTATAAATACAAGCTCACACACACACAAGAAAAAAAATCACTGGAAAATTTACTTATTTAAATTCCTATGCTGGGCCTCCCTGGTGGCACAGCTGGTTGAGCACTGCGCTGTGAAGCTGTCCACAGCCACTGCAGCATGGGTTCAATCCCGGCCGGTCTGCGAGAATCCCACATGGCGTGGCAGACCTCTCCTTCCTCGCCCACTGCTCCCCTCAGCAGTGTCTTCGGTCCGTCTGCCTGTTCTGCTCCCAGCTTTGTCTTTAGTGAATTCTCTCACCTTCCCACGCTTCTGACATGTACCCAGTTCTTTTATAAATAAATAAAATCTTTAAAAAAATAAATTCCTATGCTGCTTTCACTATTTCATGTATATTTTTAGGTAAAATGTACTTTTCTTTTTTTAAAGATTATTTATTTAATGTATTTATTTATACAAGCACTGGGTACAGTCAGAAGTGCGGGAGGGTGAGAGAATTCACCAGAGCCAGGGCGGGGAGCAGAGCAGGCAGAAGGACCTAAGTACACTGCTGAGGGGAGCAGCGGGTGGCAGGAGAGGTCTGCGCGCCATGCGGGACCCTCCTCCAGTGGCCGGGGAGCAGCCGGGGATTGAACCGGCGCTGCAGAGGCTGTGGGCAGCTTCGCAACCCAGCGCTCAACCACTGCGCCACCCGGGAGGCCCTAAAATGTACTTTTTGTTGTCTTTTATAAATTTTTTATTTCCTCTTAATTCAAGGATTATGTTCCTTAATTTTCCAAGTTTTTTTAGTCACCTTTATATTATTTCTCATTTTATTGGTTTAAAATAAAAAATGTGGCCTGTAAAATCTCTATATTCTAAATTGTTTTGTATTTTATGCTAAGTACGTGGTCAACTTTAAAAACTTTTTTCTCCTAAAACTCCCCTTTTCCCTAAGCCCTTCATGGTTAAGAATACTTCATCTCACTTGCTACTAAAATCTTGGCAAGAAGTCAATGCACATTAAGCCTCCTTATAGGAGATAGCACCATTCCTGAGGAATTTTGTAAACGTGTGGGTAGATTTTTGGTTGTGAATGTTTAATTCTATTCAATGTTGATTTACAACATTGTGTATGATTCAGAGGTATAGGTCAATTTTTTTAAAAGCTTCTATGGTCATGGGGGTGTGGGGAAAATGTATTCTTCTAGTCAAAAGAGATAACGTTCCCTCTAAATGTTAGTTCAAGCTTACTGATACCATTATTTCATTCCTCAATGTCATTAACTTGTATTTTGCCCACCAGCACAATAATTTTCAAAATGTGTTCCGCAGGTGACAGTGATCTACACACTGTATGACAATGTAAGTACAAAAATGGAGGACACTTAAAAAAACTTACATAGCAATTTAATACTGCTGTGACATCCAAGTGCATGACTAGTACACTTGTCTCACTAAACAGTGAGGTGTAGAACAGTTTGGGTGTTTTTCAACTGCATGTTATGAGTTGCATGCTTGTCACATGTGGCAGGACCACCCTACTTGTGATATTTTAAGCTAAGTTAGGCACCTATAACTCAAAAAATGTATAAAATATAAACTCTATTATAATATTAAAAGATAATTCAACTATACCTCTAAAGGATAAATAAGGGCCTCTCCGGTGGCGCAGTGGTTGACGCTGGGCTGCGAAGCTGCCTCGGCAGCGCCAGTTCGATCCCCGGCAGCCGGGCAAGGGTCCCACATGGCGCGCAGACCTCTCCTGCCACCCGCTGCTCCCCTCAGCAGTGTACTTCGTCCATCTGCCTGCTCTGCTCTGCTCCCCGCTCTGGCTCTGGTGAATTCTCTCACCCTCCCGTGCTTCTGACTGTACCCAGTGCTTGTATAAATAAATAAATAAATAAATCTTCTAATAAATAAATAAATAAATAAAGGATAAATAAAAATTGAGTTTGCTGAAATTTTTTTAAAATTTTCTTCTTCTAATTCTTGTCAACTTAGCTTTCTAGACTGGTTTCTCTACAAAACAGATTTTAGATCCAAATGAACACCCATGAGTAGTACCATAGTCAATCTAAATGAGATTAGGTAAAGTAACAAGAAACAAGCTCATTGTCTAAAGACATTAAATACTGATATACATGGTAGGTTCATACAGGTCATTCATATGGGGAATAGTTACTGTTGAATGACAAAAACTACAAGTGTATAAGCAATACTCCATCCATTGCCTATAAAAACACTCTCAATGAACATACAGTTGTTAAAACTTTTTTTCCTTTTGTTGTTTGGTCTGAATATATTTTATGAAATGCAGTTTTATGTCTATTAAATAAAATAATGTGATTATATATTTATGTGCTTTTTTTCATGTATTTATAAACTAACAGTTCCTACCTTTAAATAGGAGAATTCAGTCCATTCACATTTAGTAGAATAGTAACTCTACTACACTTTATTCCATTCGTTTATTCTACCTTTATTATTACAATGCCATTTCCTTGTTTCCAAATTTGCTGACTTGGTCTAGTTTCCCTTCATTCCATTTTTCCCCTCATTAATTCAGAAGTTTTGTTTTTTTTTTTTAAAGATTTATTTATTTATCCATACAAACACTGGGTACAGTCAGAAGTGTGGGAGGGTAAGAGGATTCACCAGAGTCAGAGCGGGGAATAGAACAGGCAGAATGACGAAACACACTGCTGAGGGGAGCAGCGGGCGGCAGGAGAGGTCTGCGCGCCATGTGGGACCCTCGCCTGAGGCCGGGGATCGAACCGGCATTGCAGAGGCTGCGGGCAGCTTCGCAGCCCAGCACTCAACCGCTGCGCCACCAGGGGAGGCCCTAATTGGAAAGTTTTATTGTACTTTTCCACTTTACCCTCCTTTTCCTTGTTTTAATCATCAGGCATAGAATTTGTATGTAAGAAGTTAACTATTTCCTCCACTTGGGGTATACGCTTCCTAATTATGTATTAATTCTATATCAAGATCTCATCATCACACAGTGATTTAGCTATACCATGTCATTTGCTGTAACAAAACTTAGCAAAATACCAAAAATGATGATGACTCTAAGTGAAACATACCTCCAGGAGCTAAGGAACCAGGCCCAGGCCCTGTTACAGCAGCTGGTATCTGCCCTGGTGCTGGAACTCCAGGCTGCATAGAAGCTTGCATCAGAGGAGGCGCACCATTGACATGCAATCCACCCTGACCAAGAGAAAAACCAGAGTATATAATCATGTCTTTGTGGAGACTCAACACACAAAGTCTAGGACTTCAAAAAATTCTTTAAATTGACACCTCCAAAGTCTCCCAAATATGCTTTTCTTACAGCATGTTTTAATCCACATTGGCTTTATAATACACTTTGAAAAAAAGTTGCAAAGCACACAATGAGCCTGGTTATGCAGAACATGGTTAAGATGGGCCATATTCTAAAAGCAGAGACTGACAATTCTTAGCTCTGTGGCAAGGCCATAGGTAGCACTTATTGTTGACTTCATGGCTGGGACCCGGCAATAAGGTTTTAAAAAATGTGCTTTGAACCCGAGGAGAAAAAGAGACTAGGACTTTTATTTTTTTAAAAATTAACTGTTGTTAGTTTACATTTTTATGATGAAAGTTCTCTTATTTGACAAATCTTTTCTTATCCCTGTCCTCAGATATAATTCCGGTTTGGGAGGAGTATGAATTTATTTTTAATACATTGAAGTTCTAGAAGGAAAAGTAATGCTGTCCATAAGAACTTAAAGTCCCTTGGAACATAAAGAGCTTAATAAAGAATAAAAGTTATTAAAACAAAAAAACACATATAATGTCAGAGGACACAACTAAAACTCCAAAGTAGAAAAGAGTAAACTGTATAGTGAGTTAGATAAAAGAAAACAGGATGTGAGATCAGACAAAACTAGGTTCAGGTCCTGGATTTACCATTTATAATTGTTTCTTTTGGATCCAGTTTACCCAGTTGAGCCTTAATTTATTTCCCTTCTATTTCTGAAAAAGTATGTATTGAATTAAAGCAGGGGTTAGCAAACTATGACCCATGGGCAAATCTGGATCACTGCCCACTTTCGTAAATAGATTTACTGCAAGTCAACCTTGTGCATTTACTTATATATTGTCTATGGCTGATTTTACATTCCAATGGCAGAGCTGAAACAGATCTGTCATAGGTACAGACCTCATGGCCTGCAAAGCCAGAAATTCTGACTATTTGCCAATTGTCAGAAACTGTCTGCAGATGCCTATACTATATATACCTTTGTATGTGTTCATCCAAATTATTTACCTCTGCTAATCTGATAGGTGAAAAATGATAGCTTATTGTACTTGCTGTTTAAATTTATCTTATTTTGAGGTTGAGCATTTTTTTGTATATTACATATTTGTATTTCTACCTCTGTGAACTATTTATGTTCACTGCACACTTCTTACTAGGTGAGTTGTAATTTTCTTTCTAATTCATGTCTTTTGTTATTATAAAAAATTCCAGATTGATAAATTGTATACAGAATAAAATAACTGCACAGCTTAGGAAATAAAATTATATTTATGATTATATTTTCCCATATGGTCATCCCCAATTGCATCCTGAATCCCCCACATAAGAATTCTTATAGATGTTTTCAAATTTTATGTAAATCATTACATAAATCTTTGCAATTCACTCAATACATTTTTGGGATATATGCAGACACAGATACGACATTTTGGGAATTCATTTTCACTTCTGTATGGTATTGTTTTTTGAGTAACCTGCGTTGAGACCATATATCCTAATTCATCTTTTCTGTGATACAGAATTGTTTTTGAAAGTCATTCATGTTGATACATGTAGTTTGTTTAACTGGTATAGAGTATTTCACTGAATAAACATACCACACTTTCCCCATTTTTCCACTGATAAACATTTCAGGACGCTTCCAATTTTTCACTGTTGTAACGTAGCAGCAAACATTTCTAAACTAAGGGTTCTTTATTAGGTAACCATCACAAGTATGACAAAAACTTTTTCCCAATTTTTCATTGATGTTTCTTTTTTTTTCTCCATATAGTAAATTTTCAGTTTTCAAGTCAATCTTTTATGACTTCTGGTCTTTGTGTCATGTTTGATAAAAATGGATAACAAGAGTGTCAATCTCATATAATTGCTGTATTGAATGATAATGTACATGGAATAACAAAGTGCCAACTACCATGCCACACATGCACACACACAAAATTAACTCAAAAATAGGGCGCACAGAAAGGATCTCTTTGTTATACAAACTTGGAACCAAAACTGTATTCATTCAAATGTCATGTACTCTATAAACTGGAAATCACAATTATGATCTCCAGCTCCTGACCATTCTTCTTTTGACATATCCTCCTAAAATGAAAACGACATTCTAAGAGAGATAAAAGAAATGTTATCAGAGAAAGCCCTACCAAAGACTGGGCTTGAGGGGCCTGAGGATTCTGCTGGTTCATTGCCACATTGGCTCCTGAGCCAGGCCCAGCACTGTGAACTGGTTGAGGGTTGCCTGCAATCAGCGTTGGGATATTTGTCTGGCGATGCAGAATTTTCTAAAAAATGAAAAAAATAAATCTATGAGCTGTCTGTTTTAACAAAGCAATCAGGTAGTTCCTACCCCACTCAAATTTAACCATAGCACATCTATAAAAGAACCAGAAGCACTCACCAGGGCAATCTCTGGATCCACAATTCTCATCACTACTTGTGCTTGTAGCAAAGCATAAGCCAGCTGAGGATTCTGAAGCAACATGTTCCGTGCTTCCTGGGGGCTATTCTGGACACAGAGCTGAGAAGATAAACAGATTCATCATCAGGCTCAATACTGATTACTTGGAAACTGATAGTGATTTAGAGCCAGTCCCATCTGAGAAATGTGATATTCAAGAGACTTTTAAAGCTATCATTGGTTTTGCATAGCACACAAAATCTTGGTCATGGCAGGCAAGAGAAGGAAGAGGCATTTCAAATACCATAATACCATCACTTAGGGGAAAAGCCACATTTTAATATCTACATCAGGTATCTGTGGGTCATAAAAACCCAGAGAGAATGTGTAGCTGTTTGTGCACAAAAATGGAAAGCTCTTTGCACGAAATGTAAAATACAGTGTACACACAGGGAATTTTGAAGGTATAAGAAATGGTGGTCTAAACACACCTTCTATTTGAGCCCAGGGAATCATTTCCATTAACTTGATCAATTAACTCCTTGAAAATTTGATGTGATTTGATTTATTCATCCCTAAATTCATAACTTAATGCCTCCTCCCACCTTCATTTGTTTCATCAGTTCAAACATCTGCTCTGGTGGAAGACTGGCAACTGCTTTGCTAATGGACTCAGGGGCATCCTCAGGACTGATGGTCTCTCCATAAGGTGACTCAATGACAGGGGCACCAGTGCCAAGGCCTGATTGGGAAGAAAGTACAAAAAAGTTAAGGAGGCAAATAATGAGCTAAACCATCTCAAGTATAGCAGGTCCTCGAACAATGTCATTTTGTTCAACGTTGCAGTTTCCAAGAACCTTTCCAAGAACGTCAAGTGAGGACTTATTGTATCCATTTTCCAGGGCTGTAAGAACCAGTTGATAACTTTAAATTCTCTGAAGCTGAGAAATAAGTAATTTGAAAGTTTCTTATTTCTGTGGGGGAAAGTGTCCGAGTGTATTTTCCACTCCCAAGGAAAGCTAGGACCAGGCTTACACAGGAGGACATTGTTAACCTAATCAGGAAGTAGGCATACTAATTTCCTTTGACAAGTCATTTCAGAAGCAAAAGGCACAGAAAAAGATGCCAATTCTAAAATGGAATTCCAGGACCTCTTGCCTCATGAAAAAAGTCTTAAGAATGCTTTAGTACCCTACACTCCTCCACCAGCTACAGAAGATCTGGCAACAGTGGAAAATACTGGTAAACACAACTGGCATAGTTCACACTACTAATGGCCTGCTGAGCCTGGATTCATTTTCAACTGGAAATCAACTCCTTACAAACTGAAAGACTTCTAAAGTCAACTTTACCCTGCTTCTCAAAGATATACTTCCCTAACACAGGTATCTCAAGTTGGTTAATTAAAGAAGCAATGTGGCTAACCATTTCAGCAGATGCTAAAACTTGTCATAAGTGGACAATCTTCAATGTTACATCTTTACTAACTCATGGTGCATACAACTTGGGTTTATACTCACTCTTCAGCTCTTCTTTGTTCTTTTCACTGGCAGCATTGTCCACTCGAAGTGCTCTCCCGCTGAATTCACGGCCATTCAGGTTTCGCATGGCACTAAGTGCAGTCTCTTGGTCTTGGTATTCACAGAAGCCATAACCCTTTGGCTTTCCTGTCTCCCTATCATACACCAATCTGGAGAGTAGAACCAAGTATCAGACACAAAGTTACATACACACAGGGTTCTGTGAACACTGGCATACTCTAACTTGGTCCACTGTGAGACAAATAACGGTATCACTCTGCCTCACTGAAATTCTATTTTAAGTCATGTTTAAATAAAAAAAAAACACCTTATAGTAAAAATGGTTATGAGTGGTTTGGTATGCAAATTATCTCAACACAGCCATTACAAACAAGAAGGATGCATGTGAAAAGTCACTAGTAAAAACCTTGCATTAACATTAGGGCCAAATAGGTGGTGATTTTTAAGAAACTACCACCAAGAAGTGTAAGAGGCTCTCACCTGAAACTAACAACAGGTCCAACCTCAGAAAAGATGTCCTTTAACTGCTCTTCAGTAGCTTCATAAGGAATGTTTCCCACTAAGGAAGAAAATATTTAACATTAAAATTCTGAGTTCACAACCTAGATCTTCCTAGTGAGAAAGTAAACAGTTCATTCTATCAACTCATATCAATAATGATGTAACAATTGGCTCAAATTAAGTGTTCCTCAACCACAGCACCATTAATACTCCCATAGACAAGATTTAAGTCTTGTCTGCTGAAGACCCGAACTACAAAAGAAATAAACCACTGAGCCTAAATAAAAATGATGTAGGCACCCCTAAATATTACTTTTCTGGTTGATCTGAAGAGTATTAGATTTACCTTAACTTTGGGGAAAATACTTTAACAGTAGAATTTACTCAAGGTCTGCAAAGTCTGTCTGTCTCTCTCTCTCTCTCTCTCTCTCTCACACCCCAAAATTATAATTTTTAAAACCAGGTCACACATCTGTATTTCTATACATATACATACTCAATGGAGAATGACCATGAATGTAGTGGAGGAAGCTTACAAATTACTCCCAGCTGTTGTCATGTCCCTTTCAAAGGGTGCTTTAAAATCACCACACACACTTTAAAAACACAGCTTATTTCGGCTGAAAAGATGACACAGAATAGACTCGAGCCTCTTTAAAATTTCTTTGACAAGGTCTTAACCGTCCATTCATTTGTATTTATTTAGAATCCACCTTAAGACTCCAGGTGACCGTTACCACGATCGTCGAACTAAAACGTTACAGATAAAAATAGAGTACTACAAGTGCTTATGAGAGGGCGGGAAATGGTGACAGGGATGGTTATACCCTTAGCACACAATCTGTATTCCGGGATGGGGGCAAGAAGTAGTACCGGAGAGTTGCCACACGTCCTCACTTCTACATAATAATTGAAGCTCACGAAAGGAGAAACTCAAAGACGCTGAACTCTAGCTTAACTTCCTCATCCACACCGTGGAAAGGCTGTGAGACCTCGGGAAGAGGGGTGCATCACTTTGCCCCCGAGTTCACCAGGTTGGCCGCCCCAGAGCAGAGGGAGGCAGAGTTGAACGCCCGCTCCATCACCGGCTCCCACGCGACTCGTGAGACACAAAAGGCGTTTCTCGCCGGACCCCGCCTCTTTCAGTCCCTCCCCGATGCTTGGCTCCACCGCGTTCTTCTCACCGAAAACAGATCGTAGAGACCGATCCACCGCAGGGTCTCTCACAGTCAAACCCGCCATCGCTCTTTTCCGGCGGCTTCCGGTGCGCCCCACTACACTTCCGTGTGGCGCGTGAGCCCGGCGCCAACACGCTTCGTGACGACGCGTGAGCCGGAAGTGCCAGGGCCGGACGGACGCACGGCCCCGCCCCCGGCGTCCTTCCGTTAGTGGAGGCGCGCATTCGAGTCCCGAGGGCCCTCTACCCCTGCATTTGGGGCCGCCGCCTGAAAATAACTCACTTCCCAGCCGGATTCGGGCGGGCCAGGCCGACTCGGAAGACTTTTAGTTGGAAGAATTCCTTATAGCTCATTCGCTTTTCGGCTAACGCAAGGAATCGTCGACCACAATAAAGATGGCGGCAGCGGCTTTATCGCGGTAACAGGGAAGTCGTTTGCCAACACCGGGACGCCTGCGTTTTAATTCCGCCCGGTTAAGGGAGGGCAATTCTTGGCCCCTCCCCAGCAGCGTGCAAGTTACCATTTTGCTTGAGCTGCGAGTGTGCGGAAAGAGTAGGAGCAGCCTAGGAAATAAGAGTGAGGGGTGGTCAATGTCAAGGTGCCAACATTGCTGAGAGATAGGGAGGTAAAAGGAGAACAGCCCCTGTCTACCCCCCTGTAGCCCCTCGGTTCCAGGTGCTTGGTGGTGGTGAGGGGGTGGCCTGGCCGAGGACCTTGCCGAGCAGGGTATCAGAAAATATCTTTGATCGGTGGTACACGACAGTCAGCTGAGGCACAGTTTGAACTTAACGTTTCTCCGACTCCAGAGACTGACAGCCAAACCGCTGTATCTAATGCCTTCCAGTATAAGTGAGACGATATGGATGGATGAACATATTTGATTATCAATTTTTGGAAAAGAACTTAGAGCATGTGACAAGGTAACTGTGGGTCAGTGAATCTGTTATAGGACAGGGAGAGGGGCTGCCCAAACCCCGCAAACATGCCTATTGTCTATTCTAAATGGGTTCTGCCATCCGCCGCATCAACACAAAACATATGAGACTTTAATGGGAAGGAACTTTAATAAAAACTAGGAAACAATATAGGTAAGGCAAAGAGTCTAGTTTCTAAATGAAGCACCCAAAGTTACCCGTCCCCTCGTGGGTAAAACTCCATCCATATGGGATCGGCCCAGAGCAAGGCCCCAAAGCCTGCCACAAGTCTAAAGTATCTTCCAGTGGGGACCCACAGAAAAGAGTCAGAAACAACCAAACAAGCCCGGAAGGAAAAGAGCAAAATCAACATCAAGATAAAAGCTGCCATTGTCACCTCCCCATGGGTCTCACCCACATCTGTGTCACCCGGTCCACGACCAAAAGACAAGCGCAGCTTCTTCACGTGTCTCTAGGCGCCATCCTGCCTCCTTCCTCAGTCTCTTCTGCAGCTTTTCCTCTTCCTGCTCAGCTCCACCCTTCCTTGGGTGGGGCAGGGAACCTGGAACCTCCCCCTTTCCTGGGGACCACCCTGTTACAGTTCTTCATAATGAAACACCCAGGAATACCTTGATACACTAGGTAGGGCTCGTTTTGCTGCCATCAATCATCTGTAAAGAATGAACTGTTTATTCTATCACTTCATCAACCAGTTTTGCTCTACTGGTTATAAAAGAGGAGGTGTGAGCCAAGGGATGATTTCTAAGCTTTTCTTTTTTTAATTGTTCGTTTCACTTATGTGCTTGTGACCGCTGCCTCAGTGCCTGTTGTCCATGAGAATCTTTTCCCATCACTGTGGCGCTCCCAGAGTGACAGCATTTCTTTTGCCTCCAGGTTATAGCAAAGTGAAGACGGAAGGTGGGACATCTGATGCTGTTGTAAGTGTTATTAATGAGCCTCAACAAGATATATGCAGTGTGAAGAGGTAGGGGGAAACTAAGGAGGATGCATTTCTACATAAATGGGACGAAATATACAGGATAAATGTTTCAGAGACTCTGAGTAGAAGAGAAATAGTACATGGTGGAGAATTTAAGAATTTGGGAAGCCGCAATTAATATTTGTGAGTGTAGTGGCAGGATAGGCACAGGACAGGGTATCTATGATCCGGCAGACGGGTAAAGGAGGAGTCCTGGAGTCCTAGGTGGCTTTAACAGGCTTTTATTGAGCTTTACATGTAGCGTGGCAACCAGGTACACAGCAGGCGGGGGTGCCAGAAGGCCGGAAGTCCTCCAAGCCCCCAGCAAGTCTTCACTCTGGGCTTCTCTGGCTTCTTTCTCCCCTTATCTCTCCTGCTTCTCTCCTGCTTCTGCTTCTCTTGGTGACTCTGTCTATACTCCTCCCATGGCCCACAGAAGTAAACAACACAACAATGTAACAACTGCAGGTGCCCCATCAGGCAGGGAAATCCTAATGGTGGGAGGGCAGAAAAGCCTGAAAACCATTTACCCTACGCTGGGGCATTGGCAGAACATTATGTGGGAAAGTCCCAAATTCTTATCCAGTCTGGTTTATGACAGTAAAAATCTTGAATAAGGTATGAAGCAAGCAATGACTTCAAGATTGTGAGCGCACAAACACTCAGGGTTTTTCTCATGGCCATAGAAGTTAAAACTTCCAAGGCCAGGGTAACTAGTACATCACAGTTGACCTATATTTAAAGCTCCTCAAAGAGTCATGGAATGAAATCCTTCAGTGGTCCTGCAGGGAATATCTGAAAATGCAGTAACTCCTGAACAGACATCATTGCTTGGTAAAGATTCCAGATGACACTGTAGCATTACCATGTTAGGAGAAACCCTCAGTGAGCAGTACTTGCAAAAGTTAAGGAAACTTGGGGCCTTCACAGAGCACCTGAATGCTCACACAGAGATCCTTGTCAGTATCTGAATCTAGGTACCAATTGACTAGCTTTCCAGAAAGAAGACATCCTTCCTAAGTTTTGTACTGCTAAATTATCAAACTGGTTCTGCAACAATGTGTATACTTTCTGGGAAAATTTGAGACTTCAGCCCTGAGGCTACCTTACAAATACTTTTCCAAGCCATCATAGCTGATTATTCTGATCTTTTGATTTCAGCATTTTCATTTTTTTATTTCTTCCCTAACTACTTCTCTTTCAATGCATGCTCAATGAATCAGTTTATTTCCCTCATTCCTTTCCCAGAAACCTGTTTCTTCAAGGTCCTTCCATGTTGTACCACATGTAAGAATTTCCTTTTTTTTTTTAAGCTTGATATAATAGACCATGTGTAAGAATTTCCTTCCTTTTTAAGGCTCAGTTTCTTTCCTTCCTTTTTAAGGTCAGTATATACCACATTTGTTTATTCATTCATCCATTGATGGACACTGGATTGCTTTCACCTTTTCCATTTTGTGAATAATGCTGCAGTGAACATGGGTGTGCAAATGTCGTTTGAGTCCCTGCTTTCATTTATTTTGGGTTTATACCCAGATGTGGAATTGCTGAATCATGTGATAATTCTGTGTTTAAAATTTTTGTGAGACCACCATACCATTTTCCACAGGGACTGTACCACTTTACATCCCCACCAGTGATGTACAAGGGCTCCCATTTCTCCGTATTCTCACCAGCATTTGTTATTTCCTGTGCTTTTTGGATAATAGCTACCCTGGTGGGTGTGAAATAGTAGTCTATTGTCGTTTCAACTTGCATATATTGGAAAAACCTACCCTTCTCTTCTGTGTCTCCTTACATTCAGACAAAACATGGAAAGACCTACCTTTCTCTTCTATGTCTCCTTACATTCAGACAAAACACTTCATTTCTGATACTTCTGGTCCCTAAGTGTGTGTGTGTGTGTTTCCCCCTACAACAAGCAATTCTCTGTGACACCAGCTGGATGTCCTACATTTTAACTGAATTCTGTCTGCCTGGATATAGTATTGGATCCCACAGGTTCAGGGTTCAGTTCCATAAAACTGCCCCAGCCTCATTTTAGCCAGTCCTGAGTCCAGGTTATCACCTGTGCTTTTGACCAATTGACTATAAATCAGGTTCCAACAACCCCCCTCAGGTTGAATTAATTTGCTGCAATGACTCACAGATTTCAGGAAAGCAGTAATTTCGTTTACCATTTTATTAAAGGATATGATAAAGAATGTAGATGAATAGCCAGATGAGGAAATACATAGGGTAAGGTCTGGGAGCGTCCTGAGGGCAGGAGCTTCTTTTCCTGTGGAGTTGGTTGGGGTATGTCACCATCCTGGTACATGGAAGTGTTGACTCACCTAGAAGACCTTCAGACCCCCCTAATTTTGGAATCTTTTCGGAGACTTCATATGGGTTTGATCAATCATTAACTCCATTTCCAACCCTTTTCCCCTCTCTAGATGATGGTGGGATTTGGCTGAAAATTCCAAGCTTCTGATCATTACTTAATCTTTCTGACCAGACCCCATACAGGAGTCCACTCAAGTCACCTCATGAGAACTGATGCTCCTAGCGCCCTTATCACTTAGCAAATTACAAGGGTTTTGGGAGCTCTGCCAGGAAATAGTGACAGACATATATGTGTGTATGTATGTTATATACATGTTAATATTTTTTCTATTTTCTCACACCTAATGGTTAGTGATGTTGAGCATCTTTTCATGTGCTTATAGATCTTAGTCTATCTTCTCTGGAGAAACATGAAGTCCTTCTATTTTTAAAATCATGTTTGGGATTTTTATATTGTTGATTTTTAGTTTTTAATGTTCTGGATATTAATTCCTTATCACATATATGATTTACACATTGTTTTTTCCATTTTGTGGGTTTTTCACTTTGTTACAGTGTTCTTTGATGCACAAAGGTTTTTAATTTTGATGAAATCTAACTTACCAATTTTTTCATTTGTTGCTTCTGCACTTGGTGTCATATCCAAGAAATATCTGCCAAATCCAGTGACATAAAACTTTATCCTGTGTTGTTTTTTTTTCCTAAGAGTTTTATAGGTTGAGCTCTTACATTTAGGATTTGGATCCAGTTTGAGTTCATTTGTGTATATGGTGTAAGTTAAGGATCTGGCTTCATTCTTTTACTTGTTTTTTCCAGGACCATTTGCTGAAAAGGTGTTCTTTCCCTATTGAATGGTCTTGGCACCCTCGTGAAAAGTCATTTGACCATATATATGAGGGTTGATTTCTAGGTTCTCTATTCTAGTCCGTTGATCTATATGTCTCCCTTTATGCCAGTATTACATTGTTTTGATTATTTTAGCTTTGTAGTAAGTTTTGAAATAAGAAAATATGAGACCTCCAATTTTGTTCTCCAGTTGTTGTGGCTATTCAGGAACCCTTGATATTCCATTTGAATTTTAGGATGGATTTTTCTATCTCTGAAAAAATGTCACTGGGATTTTAATAGGAATTGCATTGAATTTGTAGAGCACTTTTAGCCAATGTTAAATTTGCCAGCTCATGAACTTGGGACAGCTTTCCATTTGTTTGTGTATTCTTTAATATCTTTCAGCAACATGTTCTAGTTTTCAGCATAAAATTGTTTCACCTCAGTTTGTTCCTGAGCATTTTATTTTAAAAATATATGTGTGTTTTTTTATTGAGATACATTTAGCTCATAACATTATATTAATTTCAGGTAGATAATGTAATAATTTGATATTAATACATTTTATAGAACGATCATAACTCTAGTTAACATCCATCACCATACATACTCATAAATTCTTTTTTTGTATGATGAGACTTTTAAGACCTACTCTCTTAGCAACTTTAAAGTATACAATGCAGTGTTATTAACTGCTCACCATGCTGCACATTACATTCCCTGAACTTATTTATTTCATAACTGGAAGTTTATGCTTTTTGGCCATTTTCACCTATTTCACTCCTCTATTGTCTCTAGCAACCACCAATCTGTTCTCTGTATCTGTGAGGGCTTTATATTACTTTTCAGATTCCACATATAAGATCACATGGCATTTTTCTTTCTCTGAGTTATTTTGCTTAGCTTAGTGCCCTCAAGGTCCAGTCATGCTGTCACAAATGGTAAGATTTCATTCTTTTTTTTTGTGGCACAATAATATTCCATTGTGTATGTTTGCCACATTTATTTATCCATTTATCCATTGGTGGACACTTTGGTTGCTTCCATATCTTGACTGTTATAAATAATGCTGCAATGAACATGGGCCTGTATGTTTTTATGCACCCCCAGTTTGTGTTTCTAATCTGCTACCTTGCAGATGTCACTCAAAAAATAGTATTTTATTTATTTTATAAACGAGAATACTAAAATTCAGATAGTGATTTGTACAAGATCACTCAGTTAATAAAGATCGAAACTGGAACTCAACTCTAGTTCTTCTTTTTCCATGTTTGTGATTTTTTTTTAAGAACCAATACCAATGAACATCCTTTATTACAGTGTTAAGTTTATTGACATTGCATGGGGCCATTAATTTCTGGGGGAAATAAGTTTCCAGATTACAGAACTCAGACCCTTAGCCACTTTACATAATGTTGACCAAGAAGCACTAGAAAACTCATGAATCTTCAGTGTGCAAGGCAGTACTCGTCCCTGAGACTTCAAACTCGGCTGCTCCTGCAGCATGGATGGCCATGCTCTGGCAAAGCAGCCTGCAAAGACACTATTAGTTTCAGTTCCTAATTCAATCAATAGTCAGGTTTTGTGATTTTTAAAAAGCAGACCTTGTATTTTAGAACAATTTTAGATGTTACAGAAAGTTGCAAAGGTAGTACATAGAATTCCCATATACCCACCCCTCTGCCCTGCACAGTTATTAACTTTTTATAATATCTTTGTTATAACTGATGGACCAATACTAACACATTACTGTTAACTGAAATCCATACTTCATTCCTATTTCCTTAGTTTTTACCTAATGTCTTTTTCTGTTCTAGGATCCTATCCAGGATACCACATTACATTGTTGTTATGTCTCCTTAAGTTCCTATTGAATGTCCCCATTTCTCAGAATTTCCTTGTTTTGATGACCTTGACAATACTGAAAAGTACTACTCAGGTATTTTGTATACTTACCTTCAGTTGGGATGTTAGATGCTTTCCTTATGATTAGAGGATGTTTGGAAGGAAAACTACACAGGTAAAATGCTACTCTCATCATATATCAGGCCTGGATCATCAGGCCAAAATAGTGTTTGCCAGGTTTCTCCTCTGTGAAGTTACTTTCTCCACTTTCTTTCTATATTCTATTTTAAGGACATCACTAAGTCCAACCCACATTCAAGAAGTGTTGGGGAGGATTAAAGTACTTCCTAGAGGGTGAGTATGTATGTAAATTGTTAAGCATTATTCCATAGGAAGATTAGTTAGTTGCTCAAATTGTTGCAACTTTGACCACTGGAAACTCTTTTTACATTGTGCTTTTGGCATGGCCTTGTTATTTTTTGTTCATTTGTTTTGTTTTTCTTGTTTTGGGGTTTGTTTGCTTGTTTTTTGAGCACTTTCTCGCTTTTTGGCACTAAAAGGTGCTCATTTTGTGTATTTCCTGCCACACACAGCCACTGGAGAATCAACCATTTCTCCAAACAACCCTGGTTCCATTTAATTAATCAAAATGTGTCCCAGAGTAAGAAAGATCTAGTACATTGTAGAGCCAATGGAAATCCATTTTTGGAGAGGGGTATGTGTAGGAAGTAGTTAAATAGGGCAAAAGAAAATGAGGAAGCTGAAAATGTTATAATCTAATTCTTTCCTGAATTATGGTTTACTATACATTTACAGCCAATTTAAGAGCATAAACTAAGTGTTAGTTATGTCATTCTAACTATGTGAATGAACTTCAACTTTCTCATTTGCAATGGAGATATTAACTTCATGGCATTGTTAGGATGAGGATTAAATGATATAGAACACATGCTTTACACAGTGCTTGGTACATATTAGCTGTGATTAGTTTCAGTTCTTTACTTGTCTGAGCTAACTTCTATTATGTCATGCACAACTGTGAGCCCTCACAACTTTTGTTTGATGCCTAGATTATCTAGTTTGTCTCTTGTTATATATTCCTTTCCTTGGGTATAATTTTGGTGTGACCTGTGCATATTCTCTTTTGTGATTGTCACCTGGAAGCTGGGAATGACATCACTGCCCTGAACAGGAGAAGCACTGGAGAATTCCTGTGCAGGTGATATTGGCTTGAAGTAGCCACTTCTTCCCCAGATCCCTATTCAGGTTCAGTCTACTCGAGTATTTTATCAGTCTTTTAATTCTAGGTCATAAGAAAAATATGTTGTTGGATTATGATGTATTCACATTAAAGTATGCTGTATACCGAATCTCTTTTTATTAGCAGGATAAAAGTCCTTT
This sequence comes from Talpa occidentalis, assembly GCF_014898055.3. Taxonomy (NCBI): domain Eukaryota; kingdom Metazoa; phylum Chordata; class Mammalia; order Eulipotyphla; family Talpidae; genus Talpa; species Talpa occidentalis. Next base: position 33,270,510 of record NW_023601543.1, read on the forward strand.
ATTATCCTTCTAGCAAATTTTGTGTCCCTTTGTCACGTGAGCTCTTTATAATGATTTATTTATAAAGAAGTTGTCTTCCTCTTGATCATGTGATTCTTCTCCCAAAAACCTTTCCTATTTCACTATGGATGAAGTCTAAAATCCTTCTGAGAGGCACACCTTCTAGAAGATTGCCCTTTCTTTGCCTGTGAGCCTTCTTCCATGGTTCCCATGGCTGACATGTTCTTTTCTCATAATTTCCTTCACTAGGTTATCATTCAGATAACTTTTCAAATTACAGGGAGTAATTTAAGGTATGCTAATATCTCCTTGTCTATTGTTTCTGGGACACTTCTGTTTAATTATCATTTCCTAGCATGCACTGACCCTTAATATGTATATGGTGTAAACTCTCAAAAGTAGTCAACATTTGATTATTTCTGTATATCTTTTAAGTATTTTATTAATGTTGTCCTCTCTCTAAAGGACACATATGTAAGTGCTCCAGTCAAGATATTACTAAAATACTAAAAAGTATTTGCCTTTTGATAATGAGTAGAAAGTCAAAAAATTCCTTTAACAGGTCTTGAGATGGGAAAATCTTATATGATGGTGTTGCTGTCATTGCTAATTTCATTTTCTTCCCCCAGTTTTATTGGAAATTAATTGTCATACATCACTGTAGAAGTTTAAGGAGTATAGCATAATGGCTTGATTTACATATATTGTGGAACGATTACCACAGAAGTTTCAGCTAACACCCATCTTTTCATATAGGAACAATAAAAAGAAAAGAAAAAATTTTCCTTGTAATAAGAACTCTCAGGATTGTTCTAACAGCTTTTTTATTTATCATTAGCAGTGTTAGCTGTAGTCAACCTGCTGTACTTTACACCCCTATGACTTCCATATCTTATAACTGGAAGTTTGTGCCATTTGACTACCTTCTTTCTGTACCCCCGCCTCCCCCCGCCCCCCCGCAGTCACCCTCCACCTATGGAAACCAAAGGTCTGGTCTCTTTTTCCATGAGTTTGGTTTTTTGGTTGTTTTTTCCATTTAATTTTCTTTGTGCCTATTGTAGTTGAGACTGCTGAATGTGTCTGGAATTCTGGAATTATCCTATCAGCTGGTGCTTAGCTCTGAAGAAGGCTGGTTCATTGCCTGCCAAATGCTACATCAGGACCCTGGGAGCATTTGCAAATCCACCAAAATATGGAATCTGTCTCAGGGAAAATTTTCCAGCTTAATCAAAACAGTGAAATAAAGGGAAAAAAACACTGTCATTACCCTTAGCAAAGTATCAACAACCAATAGAATTATAAGGCTCCCAGGAATTCTATGAGGGAAACACTGGCTGTAGCCACTAACCCAGCGTGGCAAAGGTGGGTTCTAGCTGTGGAAACTTGCGTTACCATACTTCATTAGTAACTGCATATTTAACCAATAAAATTCTCTGCTGCCCATTGGATCACATAGTCATGGATCTGAACTGTCACCAGATTCACTAGAGGAGGTGAATCCCGAGGTACAGGGCTCCTTGTGTAAGCGAGCATCCGTAGTTGATGACAGTAATGTATTAGCTCAAGCCATAATGTAACCCCTTGTCTCCTAGTGATCTGTTTTAGTTAGTTTGTTAGAAAAAACAGCTTTCTTGAGATATAATTCACATTTTTTAAATTTAAATTTTATTTTTATATTCCCCATACAATTGCAACCCCCTTATTTTGACCCCAATCCCTCCCCTTCCCGCCCCCCACCCCTCATAGAGTGTCTCTGGTTCATGGTTGTTTGTTGATTTTGATTTTTACTTTCTTATAGTTATTCTTTTTCCTGGTCCCTTATTTAAGTTTTCTAGATTCCTGCTATGAGTGAGACCATCCGGTATTTTTCTTTTTCTTTCTGGCTTATTTTGCTGAGCATGATCCCTTCCAGCTCCATCCATGTTGCTGCAAATTGCATGTGTTTATCTTTTTTGAATGCTGAGTAATATTCCATGGTGTATATGTACCACATCTTCTTGATCCAGTCATCTATTTTTGGGCATTTGGGTTGTTTCCAAAGCTTAGCTATTGTAAATAGTGCTGCTATAAACATAGGGGTGCAGGTGCTCTTGGAATTGATGTTTCTGTGTCCTTTGGGTAAATACCTAGGAGTGGAATTGCTGGATCCTATGGAAGCTCTATGTTTAGTAGGTCAAGAAATCTCCACACAGCTTTCCATAGTGGTTGGACCAGTTTGCACTCCCACCAGCAGTGCAGGAGAGTTCCTTTTTCTCCACAACCTCGCCAACAATTGTTGTTGCTTGTTTTTTTAATATGTGCCATTCTCACTGGTGTGAGATGGTATCTCATGGTAGTTTTGATTTGCATTTCCCTGATTACAAGTGATGTTGAACATTTTTTCATATGCCTGTAGGCCATTTGCATTTCCTCTTCAGAGAAATTTATTTTTAGCTCTTCTGCCCATTTTTTGACTAGATTATTTTGCTCTTTGTAGATTTTTGTGATCAGTCCTTTATCATTAGTGTTGTGTGCAAAAATTTTGTCCTAGTCGGTGGGGTTTCTCTTTGTTTTTGTTATTGTATCTTTTGCTGTGCAGAAGCTCTTTAATTTGATGTAGTCCCAGCTGTTGATCTTTGCCTTCACTATCACTGCTTTGGGTGATGTGTCTGTAAAGATGTCTTTGATGTGCATATCATGTAGTGTTTCGCCTATATTTCCTTCTATGTATTTTATGGTTTTAGGTCTTATGTCTAGTTCTTTAATCCATTTTGAGTTGGTTTTTGTGCATGGTGTGAGGTAGTAGTCAAGCTTCATTCTTTTGCATGTAGCAACCCAGTTTTCCCAGCACAATTTATTGAACAAACTTTCTTTGCTCCAATGCATAGTCTTTGCTCCTTTGTCAAAGATTAGTTGACCATAAATCTGTGGGTTTATTTCTGGATTTTCTGTTCAATTCCATTGATCTGTATGTCTGTTCTTGTTCCAATACCATGCAGTTTTGATGATTATGGCTTTGTAGTAAAGTTTGAAGTCTGGGAGTGTGATGCCTCCATTCCCTTCTTTTTTTTTTCAGGAGAGCTTTCGCTATTCAGGGTTTTTTGTGGTTCCATATGAATTTCATCAATTATTGGTCTATTTCTTTGAAGAATGACATTGAAATTTTTATTTGAATAGCATTGAATCTGTATATTGCTTTTGGTAGGATGGCCATTTTAATAATGTTTATTCTTCCAATCTGTCTGGGGCCGTGGCAGGCATTGTGCAACTTGAAATGCATATCGTTATCCAACCACCAATGAAAAGTGTACACGAGGGCAGTCAGCAAATAGGAAAGCATCACACCGTCCAGAAAGAGGGAACAGGGAAAGTGCAGGCGTGGCAGAGGGTATATAAACAGGGTGCAGTAGGAAATAAAGGTTCTGCTTTGCAGCACATCAAAAAGAGTCAGCCTCTCATTTCATCCCCAGCCCCTCTTCCGTGCCTCTCGAATCCCGCTGGTTGGACAGGTGGCGCCCAACGTGGGGCACGGACACGACGGTCTCGCTGAGGGGCCAGTCTCCTGGTAAGCCGGCTGTGTTACAGGTAAGTTAGGGGAGACTGGGAGTCATGGGCAATAGTGTGTCCAAGGGGCAGCTGGCGCATGCCTTAGAAATCTTAGTGCACAATTATGGCACCCCAGTTAAAGGACGAGCTGTACGGCTCTTAGTGGAAACGTTAAGTCAGACCAGTCTCTGGTTCCTGAAGCAGGACTGTGTGACGTTAGAAGGTTGGATTAAGGTTGGGGGAGATCTCGGGCTACACAGAGACCTGTATGGAAAAGACGTGGTTTCCCCAAACGTTGAAAGCTTGTGGCGGCTGATTAGAGATGCCTTACAAACAGGCAGTGGGGAGGCATGCGCCGCGGCTACTGCTGCCCTTTGTTCGGCTAGAGAATCGGAGAACGATTCCGGCAGAGAACAGCTAGAACAAGGTCCTGAAGCAGCGAGACAGGTAGCTAGGGGGCCCCGAAGGCCCCGAAAGGCACTCCCATCCGATGATTCCTCCTCCCTATCGGCTTCGGAGAAGGAATCGGATATGGATGAGCCAAGGCCACCGCCCAAATCGGAGCTTGGGCAGCCGCCGCCATCTTATGCTCCACTTCCGTCACGGCCGCCGCCATTTGCCTCACCTAGTGCGCCTCTTGAGGAGTAGCCCTTGGGGGTGATGGGGCGTGAGGGGCAGGATGCCGCGGGCATCCCAGAGCTTCTGAGAGCCATTAAGGACCTATTAACACCATCTTCCCACTATTACCCTGTACATGAAGTGGATGTCCAGGGTATATGCACACGAGTGCATCAACCCACTGATTTTGTAACAGGGTGGTCCCCAGGAAAGGGGGAGGTTCCCTTCCCCACCCAAGGGAGGGTGGAGCTGAGCAGGGAGAGGAGAAGCTGTAGAAGAGACTGAGGAAGGAAGCAGGATGGAGCCAGAAGGAGACCTGGAGGAGGCGCATGGAGCTTAGAGACACGTGAAGAAACTGCGCTTGTCTTTTGATCGTGGACTGGGTGACACAGATGTGGGTGAGACCCATGGGGAGGTGACAGTGAATGGCAGATTTTATCTTGATGTTGATTTTGCTCTTTTCCTTCCGGGCTTGTCTGGTTGTTTCTGACCCTTTTCTGTGGGTCCCCACTGGAAGATGCTTTAGACTTGTGGCACACTTTGGGGCCTTGCTCTGGGCCATTCCCATATGGATGGACTTTTACCCACGAGGGGATGGGTAACTTTGGGTGCTTCATTTAGAAACTAGACTCTTTGCCTTACCTGTATTGTTTCCTAGTTTTATTAAAGTTCCTTCCCATTAAAGTCTCATATGTTTTGTGTTGATGCAGCGGATGGCAGAACCCATTTAGAATAGGCATGTTTGCGGGGTTTGGGCTGCCCCTCTCCCTGTCCTATAACAATTTTAAGGACACAAAGACATTAAAGGAGAGTGTGTCACAATACGGTTTGCAAAGTCCTTTCACTCAATCCCTGTTAGATTCTTACACTGATAAAAACCCGACGCCTGATGATTGGAAAAATTAGTGTCGAGCGGTCATGTCCCCTGGAGATTATCTCATCTGGAAGCGGTCTTTTTTGAAAACTGCGAACGTACCGCTCGTCAAAATGCCGTGGCAGGTTTTCCCATACGCAACAAAGACATGCTAGCTGGGGAGGGACAACATGCAGGAAGTGACCATCAAAAGGACTATGACCCCGCTGTGTTTGCTCAGGTTGCAGTAGCAGCCAAAGCAGCCTGGCGGGCTATAGGGAACCGGGGAGGAGCAGACATAAACCTGACACGCATAGTTCAGGGACCTTCCGAGCCTTTCGCTGATTTCGTGGCTCGGCTAATGACGGCAGCGGGCCGTGTTTTAGGTAACACAGAGGCATCCATTCCCTTAGTTAAACAGCTAGCATTTGAAAATGCAAATAAACGATGCCAAGATGCAATTAGACCCTGGAAAAATAGAGCCAACATTGAGGATTATATACGATTGTGCAAGGACATCAGCAAAGCGTCAATCACAGGCAGTGTGATTGCGTCAGCCCTGCGAGGCTCCGCCTTCCCCTGGGCCAAAAATGACAAAAATCGTGCCTGCTTCGCCTGTGGGAAGGCAGGTCATTTTAAGGCACAATGCCCTGGGGCGGGCTACGATCCCTCCACCCAGTGTCCTGGGATCACGGAAGCTACCGCCTGGTCCTTGCCCAAAATGCAGGAAGGGTTCCCATTGGGCAAATGAATGTCGCTTCAAGTTTGACAGCGAAGGCCGCCCCCTTCAACAGGGAAACGGCCGCGGGGGGCCGAAGCCCCGGACTCCCCAGCTGTACGGGGCAATACAGACCATGGCAGACATACAGAGCTTCCAGCCAAACTATTCTCTGACCTCCCTCTCGCCACCAAGGGCAGCGGAGGATACGACCTCTCTGTGACCACATACTCGGTACTGACGCCAACCATGGGAGTACAGCTTCTCCCAACAGGCGTATATGGCCCTTTGCCAGAAGGCGTAATAGGCCTAATTATTGGTCACTCTTCCAGCGCTTTAAAAGGTCTCTTGGTTATTCCGGGTTTAATAGATCAGGATTATACAGGTGAAATTAAAGTCATGGCACAGGCCCTCCGTGGCGTAGTCGCCGTCCAAGAGGGGGCCCGTGTTGCTCAAATTATTCCTTTGCCATTCATGCCGTCATCAGGGAAGTGCCTCCGACAGGTTAGGGGCTCCTCTGGCTTTGGGTCTTCAGGAGACAGCGTCATTAATCTGGCATTGTCCCTAGAGGATCGACCATCCATGGCACTAAAAATTCAGGGAAAAGACTTCATCGGCCTCATGGATACGGGTGCAGATACCTCGATCATAGCGTCTAAACATTGGCCATCGTCATGGCCTATTCAGGAGGTCCACACCACCCTTCGGGGTCTGGGGTCCAAAAAAAATCCTCAACGCAGCTCGGCAGTTCTGTCGTGGACACATGAAGAGGGCCACTCTGGACAGTTTCAACCTTATGTTCTCCCAAATATCCCCATGAACTTGTGGGGAAGGGATGTCCTCATTGCTATGGGGGCGCTATTGGTGGCCGGCCTCAGGTTATCCAGATGATGATTAATAGTGGATACGCCCCAGGGAAAGGTTTGGGGAAGTCAGAACAGGGCCCTACCTCTTTCGACCTCTGTTCGAACATTAGGGCGGACAGGGACCGTTGAGGCCTAGGGATGGTCGCTCAGAAACCTTTTTCTTAGCGGCCACTGAAACACCGCCTATACGGACCCCTTTATCCATTAGATGGAAAATGGACTGACCAGTCTGGGTCCCTCAGTGGCCACTTACAGATGAGAAATTGGAGGCAGCTCATTCACTGGTATATGAACAATTAGCAGCAGGGCATTTAATCCCCTCTACTTCCCCTTGGAACACCCCTATCTTTGTCATCAAGAAAAAAATCAGGGAAATGGTGCCTATTACAAGATCTTAGAGCAGTGAATGAGGCCATGGAATTGATGGGCCCAGTCCAACTGGGGGTCCCGGACCCCTCCGGTATCCCCAGGAAATATCACTTAGCTGTCTTGGATCTCAAAGACTGCTTTTTTACTATCCCTTTGCATCCATCAGACTCAGACAAATTTGCTTTCACGCTCCCAGCTAGGAATTTGGAGGCTCCCAGTCAACGATACCAATGGGTGTGCCTCCCCCAAGGCATGGCAAATAGCCCTACCCTCTGTCAGTTACATGTGAGTAACGCTTTGCCTCCAGTCAGGCAATCCTTCCTAAAGGTTCGTGTGGTCCATTATATGGACGATATACTACTTGTCGTGCCCTCTGAACAAAAGTTGCAGGAAGCTCTCTTGGTCATACATACTCATCTTACTAAGGCAGGCCTTACAGTAGCTCCTGAAAAATTACAGATGTACCCACCTTTTCAGTATTTAGGACACATCTTTGAAAAGGATACGTATAGACCACAAAAACTACAATTGGCATGTGATAACCTGCGCATATTGCATGATTTTCAAGCATTATGTGGTGACCTCGCTTGGCTCCGGCCTTCTTTGGGAATCACCACGGGTGAAATGCAACCCCTGTTTGACCTGCTTAAGGGGGACCCGGATCCAGCTTCCCCACGAGACCTTATGCCCACAGCTTATGCCACTTTGCGGGCCATAGAAAAGGCTCTGCAGACAACTACCCTTTGGCGCCTAGAGCCTGCGAAGCTTTATGACTTGCTCATTTTGGCCAGTCATCTCACTCCCACTGGTCTGTTCTGGCAAGATGGGCCTTTGTGTTGGATTCATCTTCCTGTTTCGCCCAAACGTGTTTTGACGCCGTATTTTACAGCGATTCATCAGCTCATTATGGTAGCTTTAGATCTCGGTGCCTCAATCTATGGCACCCTGCCAGACAAGATTGTTATCCCTTACACCAAATGGCAATTAGAATGGCTCATCCGCCATGACACTGATTGGACTATCCTGCACTGCACATTCTCAGGATCCTTTGACAGTCATTACCCTCGTCATCCCCTTATTCCATTCTTTCAAGCTCATCCCATCTGCTTCCCGAGGGTTATTTCCACCACTCCTATTGCGGAGGCATGCACAGTCTTTACGGATGGTTCGTCCACACGGAGGGCAGCCGTGTTCTCATGGACTTATCGCACCCAAATCCCGACACCACATAAATCTGCGCAGCTGGTAGAGGCCGTGGACATTATCCACGCGCTGTGGCATTTTTCAGACACGCCTACGGACCTTTATACTGACAGTAAATATTTGGCCGTGTCAGTCCCGCTGTTAGAGACCGTGGCATGCATTTCCTCGCAGAGCTCCATTCAATCTCTACTCCACGAATTCAGCTTCTCATACGGGAGAGAGCTCACCCCCTTTTCATTGGGCACATTCGTAGCCATTTAACCATCCCTGGTCGCTCACTGAAGGTAACCGTATTGCAGACTCTCTCACTCATTTCCACTGCCCTTCATTACAGAGCGCTCGTGAAGAGCACAACCCCATGCATACCAATGCCCGCTCACTGGCCGTTCGTTACAGTCTTACCAGAGCACAGGGGCGGGATATCGTCCGCGCCTGTGAGCAGTGTGCTCCTTATACTCCTGCCCCCCAGAGTCAAAGAGGGGCAAACCCTCGTGGGCTCCTGCCAAATGATCTGTGGCAGATGGATATAACGCACTTTTCTGCTTTCGGCCGTTTGGCTTTCATCCATGTATCTGTTGACACCTTCTCCGGGTTCATTTTTGCCACGCTCCATGCTGGCGAGGCGACCAAGGATGTTATATCTTACTTGCTCGCTGCCTTTGCAGCCCTCGGCTGCCCTAGGGCTCTGAAGACCGACAATGGCCCTGGTTATACCAGCAAGGCTTTTGCTACCTTTTGCAGTCAGCATGCTATACAACATCGCACTGGCATTCCTTACAATCCCCAGGGTCAGGCTATCGTGGAGCGCACCCACGCCAACCTAAAGTCCATGCTTGAAAAACAAAAGGGGGAGTACCGATCCCCCACGGACAGATTAACCTTAGCGTTATTTACCCTAAATTTTTTTTTTTTTTTAATATTAAATTTTATTTATATTCCCCCATACAATTGCAAACGCCCCATTCTGACCCCAATCCTTCCCTCCCGCCCCCCACCCCCCAAAAAGTGTCTCTGGTTCATAGTTTTTTGTTGATTTTGATTTTCACTTTCTTATATTCATTTTCCTGGCCTTATTTAAGTTTTCTAGATTCCTGCTATGAGTGAGACCATCCGGTATTTTTCTTTTTCTTTTTGGCTTATTTCGCTGAGCATGATCCCTTCCAGTGCCATCCATGTTGCTGCAAATTGCATGTGTTTATCCTTTTTGAATGCTGAGTAATATTCCATGGTATATATGTACCACATCTTCTTGATCCAGTCATCTATTTTTGGGCATTTGGGTTGTTTCCAAAGCTTAGCTATTGTAAACAGTGCTGCTATAAAACATAGGAGTGCAGGTGCTCTTTGGAATTGATGTTTCTGTGTCCTTTGGGTAAACACCTAGGAGTGGAATTGCTGGATCATATGGAAGCTCTATGTTTAGTAGGTCCAGAAATCTCCACACAGCTCTCCATAGTGGTTGGACCAGTTTGCACTCCCACCAACAGTGCACAAGAGTTCCTTTTTCTCCACATCCTCGCCAACATTTGTTGTTGCTAGTTTTTTTAATATGTGCCATTCTCACTGGTGTGAGATGGTATCTCATGGTAGTTTTGATTTGCATTTCCCTGATTACAAGTGATGTTGAACATTTTTTCATATGTCTGTTGGCCATTTGCATTTCCTCTTCAGAGAAGTTTCTTTTTAGCTCTTCTGCCCATTTTTTGACTGGATTTTTTTCTTTGTTGTTGCTGAGTCTCATCAGCTCTTTGCAGATTTTTGTGATCAGTCCTTTATCATTAGTGTTGGGTGCAAAAATGTTCTCCCAGTTGGTGGGGTTTCTCTTTGTTTTTGTTATTGTCTCTTTTGCTGTGCAGAAGCTCTTTAATTTGATGTAGTCCCAGCTGTTTATCTTTGTCTTCACTATCACTGCTTTGGGTGATGTGTCTGTAAAGATGTCTTTGATGTGCAAATCCCGTAGTGTTTCGCCTATATTTCCTTCTATGTATTTTATGGTTTCAGGTCTTATGTCTAGTTCTTTAATCCATTTTGAGTTGATTTTTGTGTATGGTGTGAGGTAGTGGTCAAGCTTCATTCTTTTGCATGTAGCGACCCAGTTTCCCAGCACCATTTATTGAACAAACTTTCTTTGCTCAATGCATAGTCTTTGCTCCTTTGTCAAAGATTAGTTGACCATAAATCTGTGGGTTTATTTCTGGATTTCTATTCGATTCCATTGGTCTGTATGTCTGTTCTTGTTCCAATACCATGCAGTTTTGATGATTATGGCTTTGTAGTATAGTTTGAAGTCTGGGAGTGTGATGCCTCCATTTCCTTCTTTTTTTTTCAGCAGAGCTTTGGCTATTCGGGGTTTTTGGTGATTCCATATGAATTTCATCAATAATTGTTCTATTTCTTTGAAGAATGCCATTGAGATTTTGATTGGAATAGCATTGAATCTGTATATTGCTTTTGGTAGGATGGCCATTTTAATAATGTTTATTCTTCCAATCCATGAGCAGGGGATGTCTTTCCATTTCTTTGTGTCTTCTTCTATTTCTTTTAACAGTGTTTTATAGTTTTCTTTGTATAGGTCCTTTACCTCTTTTGTTAGATTTATTCCCAAATATTGATTTTTTTTGTTTCGATAATAAAAGGGGTGGTTTTTTTGATTTCTTCTTCTTCAGATTTATTGTTTGTGTATAGGAAGGCTACTGACTTTTGCGTGTTGATTTTGTATCCTGCCACTTTACTGAATTGATTGATGAGTTGAATTAGTTTTTCTGTGGAGATTTTGGGTTCTCTATGTATATTATCATATCATCTGCAAATAGTGATAGTTTGACTTCTTCTTTTCCTATTTGGATTCCTTGGATGTCTTTCTCTTGTCTTATTGCTCTGGCTAGGACTTCCAGTATTATATTGAAAAGCAGTGGTGAGAGTGGACATCCTTGTCTTGTTCCAGATCTTAATGGAATTGCTTTCAGCTTTTCACCATTGAGAATGATACTGGCTGTTGGCTTGTCATAGATGGCCTTTATGATGTTGAGGTATGTTCCTTGTATCCCAAGAATTTCAAGGGCTTTATCATGAATGGGTGTTGCACTTTGTCGAAAGCTTTCTCAGCATCTATTTTATTATCATATGGTTTTTATATTTCTTTTTGTTGATGTGTTGGATAACGTTGATTGATTTTCGGATGTTAAACCATCCTTGTGCCCCTGGAATGAATCCAACTGGTCGTGGTGAATTATCTTATGGATACATTGTTGGATTCTGATAGCTAAAATTTTATTGAGGATTTTTGCATCAGTGTTCATTAGGGAGATTGGCCTATAGTTTTCCTTTTTTGTGTTGTCCTTATTCGGTTTTGGTATTAGTGTAATATTGGCTTCATAGAACGTGTTTGGTATTGTCCCTTCCTTCTCAATTTTTTTGGAAGAGTTTGTGAAGGATAGGCACTATTCGTCTCTGAATGTTGGTAGAATTCATTTTGTAAATCCATCAGGTCCTGGGCTTTTGTTTTTGGAGGTTTTTAATTACCATTTCAATTTCGCTGCTTGTAATGGTCTGTTTAGGTGTTCTATTTCTTCTTTATCTAGCTTTGGGTGATTGTAGAGTTGTAGGAATTTGTCCATCTCCTCTAGATTGTTGAACTTGTTTCCATATAACTGTTCATAGTAGTTACTGATTATTCTTTTGATTTCTGCTGTGTCCGTTGTGATTTCTCCCTCTTTCATTTATGATTCTGTGTATTATGTGTGCTTTCTCCCTTTTTTCCTTTGTGAGCCTGGCTAGGGGTTTGTCTATTTTATTTATTTTTTCAAAGAACCAGCTCTTGGTTCATTGATCTTTTGGATTGTTTTTTTAGTTTCATTTCATTTTTCTGCTTTGGTTTTTATTATTTCTTTTCTTCTACTGGTTTTTGGGGTTTTTTTGTTGTTCTTATTCTAGATCTTTGAGCTTCGAGATTAGGTTGTTTCTTTGAGTTTCTTTCTTGTTTTTTGATGTGAGCTTCTATTGCTATATATTTTCCTCTTATTACTGCTTTTGCTGCATCCCATACATTTAGGATATGGTGTCCTCCTTGTCATTCAATTCAAAGAATTTTTTAATTTCTTCTTTGATCTCCTCGTTAGTCCAGTGGTCTTCCAGTAGTGTGGCTTTTAATCTCCATGAGGTAGGATATTCCTTGCCTTCTTTTTATGATTTATTTCTAGTTGTGATGCCTTCGTGGTCAGAAAAGATGGTTGGTATTGATTTCAATCTTGGTGTATCTGTTGATGTTTGTCTTGTGCCCCAGTATTGATCGATCCTGGAGAATGATCCAGGTGCGCTTGAGAAAAATGTGTACTCCATTTTTTTGGGTTTAGTGTTCTATAGATGTCTGTTTAAGCCCAAATGCTCTAGGTCCTTATTTAGAGCTTTTAGTTTCTTTACTTTTTTTTGTCTTGTTGATCTATCCATTGTTGATAGTGGTGTGTTGAAGTCTCCCACTACATATGTGTTTTCTCTGATGTCTGTTTTCAGAGAGGACAACAGTTGTCTGATATATTTTGGTGCTCTTTCGTTTGGTGAGTATATGTTAATGAGTGTTATTTCTTCTTGAAGTATTGTCCCCTTAATCATAATGTAGTGACCATTGGGGTCTCTTTTTATTTTTTTGAGTTTGAAGTCTGTTTATCTGATATAAGTATAGCTGTTCCTGCTTTCTTTTTGGCCCATTTGCTTGTAGGATTGTTTTTCCATCCTTTGACTTTGAGCCTATTTTTACTTTTGTAGCTAAATGTGTTTCCTGGAGACAGCAAAAGGTTGGGTTTTGTTTCTTAATCCAGGCTGCAACTCTGTGTCTTTTTATTGAAGAGTTTAGTCCATTTACATTTAGAGTTAATATTGATATGTTAGCATCTGTATTTGCCATTATGTTTGTCTTTCCTTTGATTTTATTTATT